>NW_020172779.1:14938417-14947673 GCF_003031525.2 Neophocaena asiaeorientalis asiaeorientalis
GGGAGAACAAGGGTGAGAGATGAGAGGTTAAAAAAAAAAAAAAAAAAAAAATTCCAGAAAAGAATTCTGGTCTTACTATAGACCTCCCTGTCCCCCAGATGCTCAAGGGATTCTCTTGCCACCCCTCCCGGCATCCAGCCTAGCAGCAAGCCTCATCAATTCCACCCTAAAACACATCCCATATGGATCCCATATGGATGGCGGGAAGAAGCACGGGCTTGGCAACTAAGCTTCCTAGATGCACATCCTGGCTCCTCTACTTCCCTGCTCCGTGTCCTTCATCAAGTGATTTCTTTAAGCCTCTGTTCTCTAAGTCTTACCCATGACTTGGGAACAGTAATAGAACCGATGGAATAAAGCTGCTGGCAGTGTTTCATGAGTTACTCCAGCATACGTGCTCAATAAATATTAGCTATTATTACCATGAATGCCACCCCTGGTCCAAGCCCATCAACCTCTCATCTGGAGCTGTGAAGAATCATGCTAAGTGGTACCTCAGCCTCAATTTTTGCCCCTCTTGAACCCATTCTTCACATCTCTTCCCACGACCCTCAGCACTGAGAACTCCAAAGGAAATGAAAAACGAGCCAATGCCCCCCATGTCTTCCTGCTGCACTTAGAATAAAATCCAAGGCTCTCCCTGCATGATCAGCAGGTTTTCCCACCTCACCCCACGTCACCCTCCCCCTTAACCACCTGGCCTTTAAATAAGTTCCTCCAACACGCCAAGTCCTTCCTGCCTCAGGACTTTTGCATTTACTGTTCTCGCTACACACAAGGATAACCAACTCCCTGGCATAAGATCTGGCCCAAAGACCAACTCCTCCCTTTCTGACTGTCCTATCTACAAAGCTGCTCACCCCAGGAATTAGGGCTTACCAATTCTATTTATTTCCTTTCATATTTGTTAAATTAATTCAGTGATCTCCCCACTCTAGATTCTAGCTCCATTAGGGCAGAAGTTCTCTATCTTGCCTGGTGTTGAATTTCCTGCTTAGCATCTAATAGGAGCCCAATAAATATTTTCCAAGAAAAAATGAATAAATATACCAATTTCAGAGCTAGTGTCAAGGAAGAGAGTGTCTACTATCTCTCTTAGCATCACTGAACAAAATTATACTAGCTTCCAGAGATTTAGTCGTTCAGCCCAGTTTGGCTTCAACCACCCAACTGTTCATTTGTTCATTCATTTATTCATTCATTCCCTTGGCAAGTAGTCTACTGTCTACACTAGGAGCCAGGCACTGCTGGAGACAAAATAATAAGACACGGCCCTGCCCCCCAGGCACTCATAGTCTGCTGGAGGAGACAGCCATGTAAATAGGCAAAGACAACGTGGAAAGACACATGCTAAGGAAGAGGCACATGTGGAAGAACCCTCCCTGGCAGTCAGGGAGGGCTTCCCAGAGGCAGCGGCACTTAGAGCTCAACAGTGAGCTGGACCTGGTCCGGTGAAGGAGGTTGTGTGCAGGGCGTGAGACAGATAATCTATATGCTACTCAACCATGCATTTATTAATATACTCAACACACAGTTATCTGGCATCCAGCTGTGCACCTTTTCTGTGGAATCTGCCTCCTTCTTTGTGAAATGAGGGGTTGAACTAAAACCCAGTTCGACTCCCATCCGCCTCTAAGTTACCCGTTTGTTTCAGCACAGGGCCGGGTTCATGGCTCATGTGATCACGGTCTGATTTCCAGGCACAGAGCCAAACCCCAGGTCTGGCTTTCCATATAGCCTTGTGCTCAAGTACACAGCCTGTGTCATAACCCAGATAAAAGTGACATTTGATCAACTTGGAACAACAGGCTCTCAACAGGATGGCCCCACGTGGTGCAGGCTGCACAGGCGAGGAGCCAGCTCCCCGGCCCTGGTGACGCCACCGAGGGTCCCTGCACGGCGGTCCCACACCAGCTCCGACTCGGACTGCCAAGGAAGCCCAGGTGGACGTAGGGAAGCAGCAGAGACGCCCGCCTGCAAGAATCTCCTCTCCTGCATCACAACTGTCAGGAAATCAATCACAATCATGCACGTGGGGCGAGACAGTCCGTGAGAAACAGGGCACAGAGAAACAGAGCGGTGAGGCTCTCCAGCGCTCTGGCTGCTGTGTGTTTATGTCCCGGGCCTCCCTGTGCCTGGCCACAATGGCATTACATTCTAGCACCTTCCCTTCGCTCTTCTCTACATGGTCTCACTCTTTCACCAGGATCTGGAAAGGCAGGTGGTGGCATTAGTTTCACATCTGCAGGACTGAGGCTCCAAGCGAGCCTTGCCCAGGCCTCTGACACTAACACAGAGGGCAGGGGAGCTGGGGAAGCCTTAACTCGGCTTCACAAAATTCACGCAGGAAGTTTGGGGCCAGGGCTGGGCTAGGGGAGGGCCCCAGAGCCGGGTCCACCCCACTCTGCATCATGTCTGGTAGCAAACAACGTCTTCTGCTTGGTGAGTACTTAAGAGTCCCCTTAATTCTTCCTTAAACAAGATTAACCACAGATAAACACAAACCACCAGCACATTTTAATTCAGAGAAGCAACGAGGGCTGCTGTTATGGGGTCTGGTCTTTCACAGGTCTCCTGGCGGGACCCAGAATGACCTGAGAGGCTGTTTACAAATGCCCTCCCGGGCTCCTTGCAAGGCTGTGCATCCTCTTTCACGCAAGCTCCACCTGACTTCTAGCAGGGGGAGCACAGGGGACCTGGGGGGGGCAATAAGTCAGACAGAAAAAGACAAATATCACATGATGTCACTCGTATGTGGAATCTAAGATAAACAGTACACACGAACTTGTTTACAAAACAGAAACTGACTCACAGGCTTAGAAAACAAACTTACGGTTACCAAAGGGGAAAGGAGGGGGAGATAAATTAGGAGGCTGGGATTAACGTATACACACTATCATATATAAAACAGATAAACAACAAGGACCTACTTCATAGCATGGGGAATTCTACTCAATACTCTGTAATAACCTATAGGGGAAAAGAATCCGAAAAAGAAGAGATACCTGTATATGTATAGCTAAATCACTTTGCTGTACACCTGAAACTAACACAACATTGTAAATCAAATATACTCTAACATAAAAGATAAAGAAAAAAGAAAGCACGAAAATGTCCAAATGAAGATTTGTCGCAAAGACAGCCGTGACCTGGGGCTCTCCTGCCGGTCCTGGGAGCTCCTGGGCCCTTAGCAGGCCCAGTGGCCACTCTGACCACCCCCTCCCCCAGACCCTGTAGTGGGACAGTGGCCCTGCCCCAGCCCCAGCCTTCTGCGTACAGACCCTCAGCCCATCCCTGCTCTCCGGGGAGCAGGCTGCTTCGAATGCCGAGGCTGGCACATTCAAGCAAGCTCGGTTTGGGGCTCATTAATTAGCAGCTGGATGTTTAAATGGCACGCAGGCACGGGCTACAAGCGTGAATCCTGCCTGCCGCCCAGGCCTCAGAAATACCACCTGATGCTCCACCCCAAGCCGTGTAGATGTCGAACTTTAAAAGCCTCAAGGAAACAAATAGCATAATTGCTTTTCCACTGGCCAATGTCTATGAATCCTTCAGGACTCAGTCACCTCCTCTGGAAGCTTCTGGACCCACCCAACTGGGGCTCGTGATTTTCTCCTGCTGTACTCCTGAGTGCCCCACATTTACCGTTCTGGGGATGACTGTTCCTGCATCTGTCTCCTCTGCAGTCTGGTGGATCCTGCAGAGAACAGGGACCTAGTTTTATTCATCCTTTGGACACCTCAGGGAACATGCTGTAGCTGGATGTTAGTAGCTTAGTTTTCAGCTCCTAAGGACTCGCCATGAGGCCAGGCTACAGGGGAGGGTAGGACACTGTCCTCTCCCCATGGGCCGCTCCTGAATCACTTCTCCCTGAAACCTGTGAAATCACTTCTCTTCCAGAACCTGTGGCCAAATGCCACCAGGAACTCCTCAGGTGACCTGCAAGTTGGCCAACACGGCTCAGACTTGCCCCACTTTCGCTTCTCTTCCACAAAATTCACAGCAAATAGAAAGACACTGACAGGGGAGTTTCGATTAGGGAGGAGGGAAGTAGGACAAAGAAGTGTTCTGCAGACCAGTGGTTCTAGATGGGAAGAAAGGTCACACAGCAAAGCTCCAGGGCAAGGAGCGCTCTGTCATTTGAGAAAGTTTCCCTAGTTCTCAGTCCCTCAGAGAGTTCTCCTCTCTCCCCTGGTTAAGAACTGGGGTGGGGTTTTTTTGTTGTTTTTGTTTTTGCGGTACGCGGGCCTCTCACTGTTGTGGCCTCACCTCTCCCGTTGCGGAGCACAGGCTCCGGACGTGCAGGCTAAGCGGCCATGGTTCACGGGCCCAGCCGCTCCACTGCACGTGGGATCCCCCCGGACCAGGGCAATGAACCCGTGTCCCCTGCATCAGCAGGCGGACCCCCAACCACCAAGCCACCAGGGAAGCCCTGGGGTGGTTTTTTGATTGTTACCTTGGCTAAGTACAACCTCCAGTTACTCAATCAAACACAAAGTGCTTCCTTGAAGGTATTTTATAGGTGTGATTAAAGTCCCTAATCAGTTGATTTTAAATAAGGGGGCTCACTTTGTATACGATAAGCATTTATATTAATGTTCACAATAACCCCACTCTCCTGATTTTCCAGATGAGGAAAAGAGAAGATTCCTGAGTGACTCACCCACAATCCCAGTTACAGAGACAGAACAAGGGTTTGAACGTGTGTCTCCAAGACCAAAGAGCCTGTATTTTCCTGACATACCAAGGGCGGGGGTGAGGTCAGGGCAGAGCCTGGGCAGAGTGAGGGCGGAGCTGTGGAAAGGGACAGGAGACACTGCAGGGGCAGGTGATACATGCCCTTGGTTAATTTCCCATTCTTCAAAAGTTTGTCATGGAGCTGCCACGGGGCAAAAGTTCAGAAAGTGGCCAGAGACAAGACATTGACTACTTCTGAATATGCACAGACCCCACCCATGAGCCATCAGTCCGCAAAGTGCAGGGTAAGCTTGTCCAGGTGCATGAAATGGCCATCCCCACAAAGAACAACTCTGAGATTCTCCAAGTTATGTGGTCCCCCAGCTCACTCTCCCTCTAGTACCCAGCCTCTTCGTGGCACTAAAACTACAGGCTGCATCTGAAAGAGCCCTTCTTGCATTTGGTTTCAGAGTAAGAGACCTGCTAAGGCACATTTTCCCACTATCCGGAAGGTGAAGACTTCAAGATGTGGTTGACTGGGGTTTACTCCACCCTATCAAAGAACTCTGGAAAAGCACCCACACTATGCAGTACCAGGGGCTGTGCTGGGGCAACAAGGTGGGGTGCAAAGATCAACAGACAGGGGTCCTGCCTGCCAGGAATTTGCAGTTTAGGCTGGAGACTGACGAGTTCAAAAACAACTCTGGCTGTTTCAAGACAAGATCAACGCTGCAGCCGGGTCCAATCATTTCTTCATTCAACCAACATTTCTTTATGCAGCAAACATACAGATTTAGCTTTGGAGGGCCTCTACCAGGGACAGGACATCACAACAAAGATGGAGGAGGGGACTCCCGAAAGGCACCCCAGGGGGAGGCTCCTCCCAGAAAATAAAACCGCTGAAAACTTCACTCCCAAATAGCCTCCAGGTCAGGAAAGGCAATGCTGAAGGCAACATTCAGCCTCAGAGAACAGGAAACCAGGCAGAAATGTCCCAGGTGGGTGGCCACGTGTGGGTGATTTCAATTCTCTGTGCAACAGTTTCAACACTTGTGAATTGGGAGTAGTAATGCCAAATTTTCCAATTTCACAAGGCTATGGTGGAGAGTAAACCTTCTAATTGAAGACACGGTGCTGTTTCAAAATATTTAACCCCGGGTTTTCTCTGGATACAGATTAATCAGAACAGATGGTGGCCTTGGGGCATCTTGGGTGCCAGTAATTAACACTTTTCTTGCTGGATCCAGTGGACTTTGGGACAGATGATTAGGGGTTAGGGGTGAGAGAGGGGGGTAGTCAGGGACTCAGGAGCCTGGGGCAGCTACCACCCCCCAAACCTGCAGAGAAGAACATCAGTATTTTAACTGGGGTCGCCCACTCATTATAAGCTCTGTTCCAAAGGCTTCCCCTTGCTCTAAGCATGAAGGAAACAAACATTAATTTTAAAATCTTGCCTTGCCTACTTTGCAGGCATCATCTCCTTCACAACTCTGTACCTGAGCCCCATTTGCCCAATGTACAACACACGTACAGACAGACACACAGGCCCACGCAGAGACACACAGAGACACATACGAAAACACACGCACACAGACACACACACACACACACCAATACTAAACTAGTATGTTCCCTCAGTTCCGGACACCGGAAGTATAAGAAACACTGAATTTAACAACAGGTCAGAACTCGGGGGCTTGGGGTAGGAGATACTAACATTAAATATACAAACTGATCTCAGGAGTCAACTTGGATTCAGAAATCAGGTCAACGCTTCTCCACTTTCGTAGGCTTCAAGTGAAAAAACTGTGCGCATGTGATGAGAGAAAGGGGGAAAGACAATCTCGTGTGTGGGAAGAGAATGTAATAACTCACAAAGGAGACAGAAAATGAGGGGTTCTTTTTTCTCCCCATTTTACAAACCAAGCCAGGCTGGGCACCTCTGCTTCCCGTGCCAGGTGTAAGCTAGCAGTCAACACCTCCACCCGGGCCTCCGCCCGCCATCCTTCCTCAGAGGAGGTGCTGCCTGACGGAGGCGAGCGGGGTGGGCGAGGGCAGGGCTGGTTCCACAGGAGGCAGGGACCCTTCCCGCTAGGGAGGCGACGAGCCCTACAAAGGGAGCAAACAGCCCTGCCCCGCAGCTCTGCAGACTCGCCCTCGCAAAGGGACCAGTGGCCTCGTTCTTTTGGCTCCGCGCTATCTCTGATGGGGAAAGAGAACGACTCCCCAGACAAATCACAGATTGATTTTTCTCTCCACCCTGGAAAGTAGGGGTTTAGAGTTAGCTTCACCTGGAGTCTGCCAGGTTAAACTGGATTCAGAGTAAATCAATGTGGCTACACTTCAATCCCAGAATCCAGGGAGCACAGTTCTTTTAGTTCCTGGCCGTCTCTGTTTTCTCTCTCTCTTCTGATCCTTCTCCCTGGAACAATGTCCCCCTCCTGTCCGCACCCACCGCCTTCCTCCATCGCAGCAACGGACACACAGAACGGAAGTGCCTGCTTGCTGCTGTCTCCCCAGTACCACTGGGCTCGTGGGTCTCATGCTTCCACCGCCCTCAACTATCCGGGACGCTTGCAAAACTCACATATTCCTGGTGCCACAGCCAGGCGGTCTAGTTCAGTGGGTCTGTAGCAGAGTGCAGAAATCTGCATGTTTCACACGCTCCCCAGGTAACCCAAGTTCAAGCACCCCTCGGAGCACACCGAAGGAACCCTGAGCCACAGTAAGAGCCAGGGACTGGGTGGTTTCTTAGCACCAGTGCTCACCCCAGCAGGGGGAGTGGGCTTTTGACAAAAGGATGCTGGCTACTGGCTGCAGGAAGTTGCTAGGTGGCTGGATGAAGAAATGAGTGAGTAAATAGGTTAATTTGGTGATAATGAACTTATTCACAAACCTGCTCACCCACCCATCCACTGAAATTAATTAAGCTCTGGACCAAAGGGCTATAAAAAGTATTATGCAGACTATGTCAGGTAACAATTAAAAAAATTTTTTTTAATCATCACGGACTAAATTCAGCAACCAGCTACTCAAGTGCTCAATGTGGAATGGGTTCCATAAAATTCTCCCTAGAAAATCGTCAGCATAATACTCTACGGAGATATCTGCAAGAATCCAACAGGGTCTCAAGGCTATTTGCCAAATACTGGTGCAGTGAGTTTGAGTCCTGCTTCTACCACCTGGGGTGTGTTTCTGGGTGTATAAAATCTTCTCTGTGCCCTGCTCTGGTCCTCCAGGCAGCTCCCTTACCCTCAACAAAGCGAATATCTGGCCCTGTACCCTGTGAATTAAACATGGGCCCTGTGGTAGGCAGATTTCCAAGATGGCCCCAGGTGTACACCCTGTATAATCCCCTCCTCTGGAATACCAGTAGGACTTGCGAATATGAGAGAATGGCACTTCTATGGTTATTTCACCTTATGTGACAGAAAGGATTCTGCAGATATAATTAAGGTCCCAGATGACTCTGAGTTACTCAAAAGGGAGATTATCCTGGGTGCGGCTGACCTAACCTGGCAAGCCCATAAAAGAGGTGAGAGAGGAGCAAGGTGCCATGTGATGATGGAGAGGGCGCAGTGGGAAGGAAAGTGGATGGCATCTAGGAGCTGAGAATGGACCCTGGTTGACAGCCAGCAAGAGAGCAGAGCCTCAGTCCTACAACCTCAAGGAAGTGAATTCTGCCAACAGCAAGTGAGCTTGGAAGAGAACCGAGTCTCAGCTAAGAACACAGCCCTGGCCGACACCTCAAGTCTGCCTTGAGATCCTCAGCGGAGAACACAACCGCACTGTTCCAGGAACCGAACCTACAACATCTGTAAGGTAATAAATGGGTGTTTTCAGCTGTTAAATTTGTAATAATATTTCACAAAAAACTTCAGAGAATCCCTTCTCCCAAGGAGCTCACAAGCACCAAGGGACGATGAACATGAGCAGTAATTACCATGCTGTGCTATTTTCAAGGTTACAGCAACTCTGCCAGCACCAGAGAAGAAGAAACGGAAACATCAGGGCCACACATAAAAGGCCATCTGCTCCCAGGACCCAGCACGCTGCTTCCTAAAGTGACACTGTCCCGAGATTCCAAGCGACTGCAGGACTTCTGAGTCCCCAGGTGCACAGATAAGCCATGGGCCTGCCGAGGTTCCATGGGGGATGGAGCCCCAGCTCCCAAGAGTGGGTTGAAATGGACAAGCGGAGGATGAATGGAGCTCCTGCTCACGCCCCGAGCGTCCGTCCTGTTCAATGAACTACTTCATCGCCCGCCTTTGAGCACTGATTCAGTACCTGCATCAGATGTAGACATCTACTGGCCTTAGGCGATTGAGGTTTGAACCCCAGCTTCACCCCCTTACTTACAGCATAAAATAGAGGACCCCCTCCACCATCCTCTGGGGCAGGAGTGAGAATGAAATAAGCCCACTGCATGACACGTGGCTCAGGGATAGTGCTTTGCGATTCCAGGAGAAAAAAAAAAAAAGCTCTGTGCTTTAAAATGGTACTTCTCAGAAGACATGAAAGAGCTTCAGAATCACCAGACACCAAAGGTGGTGATTAAAAATGCAAGCTCCCCAGGTCA
>NW_020172779.1:14948015-14957283 GCF_003031525.2 Neophocaena asiaeorientalis asiaeorientalis
GAGCCGGCCTTTTAACCCTTACCCCAGGCGATCCTGATTCACGTGATCCATAAAGCACGCCCTTTTGAGGAAAAGATGCTCAGGAAGGATATCCGAAGGGGAGGAAGTGGACTGGAAATTTCTGCCCCACAGGAGTACCAAGGCATCTCCTAGCAGAGTTCAACCGGGACCTGTGGGTTTGGGCAATGTTTTAGGCATTGAATAGAAACCTTTTGCAAACTTCACTGGCCACCTGAGCTTGCTAAGGTAAAAGAGGTGTGTGCATTTGTGCATCTGGACAGCAGTGCCACGGCAAGCGGGCACAGAACAGGCGTTAGATGCCCCGGGGGATTCTGGGAGCAAAGAGAGGACAGCACAGTCACCTCTCCTGCCTCGTGACAGTGCGTAAAGAACCGCCCGTTGCTGTCCAGCAGCACACCTGGGGTAGCACGCAGTGTCTGTGGATGGACCCCAACTGTGCAGCAGGGTTCTGATCAGACCAAGAGCTTCGTTCTACTGACCTCATTTATTTAAAGCAAAGCGATACCAATCTGACCCAACAGGACGCGCTGGTCTCCCCATCCCTCACCTCTCAGTGCTGGTTTCCCCATCCCTCACCTCTCAGCTGGGTTCCTCTCCCCACTGACACCTCTCAGTGTAGCACACACTGGGCACTTGAGAAATATCTGCTGTACAAATTAAAGGATGGGTGGATGAATTCGTGAGTGAATGAATGAACGCACAAACTGATCTCCTTTCCTCAACTCACTCTGCCCCACGCAGTCTGAGTACTCTTGCCATAATACCAACAATACCAAGTTCCCCTCCTAGCCAACACCCATCCGTGGCTCCCACTGGATGGATCATGTGCAAACCTAGTGAGGTGTGCCGGGACCTCCACCTGGTTCATGTTTATCCTTCAGATATTCAACCCTTTAAAGCTTTCTGGAAAAACCATGCTTTCTCATGTGTTCCTCAAAATCCTCCTTCATCTAGAAACTCCAGCTCATCCTCCAAGTTCAGTTGAATCAGCACCTCCTCCAGGAAGCCTTCCCTGAATGCCATAGGCAGGGTTAAAGTAGCTTACAGTCAGCTGTTACTTATTCAGTACACTATGTCAGCAACCCTCTTCTCTGAGTGTCCTTAACATTCTGTACAGATGATCTCCATCCATCTGGTCTCCTGTGCCTAACAGTTACAGGGCCTGGCACCCAGGAGGAATAAAATAATTATATAAACTGATCTTATAATTCCCAGGGGACGTGTGTGTCCCCACGGTTAACAAACATTGTCAGACGCTGTCAAGGACACAGCAGGATGGAAAATACCCGCTTTCTTCCAGAACAGCACAAAGCTTTTGCCACGTAAGGCACAGGCAGCAGGTTCGCTGCATCCATTTTCAGAAGCTGAAGAAGTTCCTCCTCCAAGAAGCAGGGCTTCCTCAGCACGACTGTGTGTCATGCTGTCTGCAGGGGCACGTGACTGGGGAATCCCATCTGTTCTCCAGCGTAGCCCACCGCCCCCCCCTCCCCCACAACCCGTGACAAATGAATTCGTCTGCAGTGTTTGCCAGGAGATGCTGCTTTGGGAGCAAAGGAGACTGGTGATGAATTATTCATCCCGAACAGATGCCTGCCCCAGCCTCCTGGGTACAGCCTGCAAAGGCACCCCCTGTGCCTACCAGGCTCAGGTCCCATTACACAAAATAATAATAATAATAACAGCAGCATCTACCTTGGGTGGAGTTCCTACAACATGCCCTGTTGGGAGCTTAACCTACATTATTTAATTTTCACAACAGCCTCGAGGGGTATGAGCTAGCACCATCCCCATTTATAGATGGGGAATCAGCACTGCAGGGGGGTAAGGTAACCAGCCCCAGTCCACCATTTTCCCAAGTCTCCAGAAGGTACGCTTTCCACTGCAAGAGGGAGAAGCATCAGGAAGAAAGCAGGGAAGCCCTGGAAAGCCCAGGGAGGGGAGGGATCCCCTCAGGCAGAGCTGGGAAGTGCCAGGCCGCCCCTCCCCCTCTGGATTTAACGTTCAGAGCTGCCACGCAGGCAGGCGGGATGACAGCCCTCACCAGCCCCAGCGTATCAAATGCAGCTATTTCCAGCAGCTTCTCTGCCAGAGAAGCCCTGTCACGTTTGATAGGGCTGACTCTGGAGGACGTACAGTTAGATGCGGCAGAGCTGAGGAAGGAGAGAAAGGGGACTCCCTAGGAGCTCGACCCCTGGACACAGTTATTCATGTCCTGCCCCGTGGACTGCTCCTGGGAAAGGAGGAGGGAAGACAGCATCCTTTAAGGAGAGGAATAAAAACCAAAGTGGGTGTGAAGCAAAAGAATATATAAAGGGAACAAAGAGACATTTTGCTTGAATCGGGAAGGATGAACAGGAAGTCTGGGGGAAGTAGGGATGGCGAGTGGTCCACGCTGGAGCTCCCAGCCCCAAACCACCGCCTGAGAGAGGCTGCAGCCAGTTCTGTTAAAGTCACCTGGCAGAGCCGCAGTGCCTGCCCAGTGCTCTGGCCAGACTGTGTCACCTCACCAGGGCAAAGACTTCATTAAACGCCCCCACAGCTAGAGCAGCTGCAGAAGTCCACGGATGGAGGCCTCCTGGATGGACACTCAGCCTCCCTGAGCCGCAGGCTGCCCGGACCTCGACTCCAGGCGGCTTCCCCCTGGCCCTTCATTTCCACCCCCGAACCTGAGTCTCCTTCCAGCCCCGCTCCTCAGTCTGGTATCTTTGCCAGCCTGAATCTAGTGAGATTTCTCAACCTCCAGAGCAGCCTGGCCCAGTGCAGTGAGCATGAGGTCTGCCACCAGAGGAGTGTCACCATCACCCCAGGTGGGCATGCCTCGAACGTGGATGCTGGCCCCTGGTGCTGGTCCCTCTGTATCCCCCGTGAGTCTGAGGGCTCCCTTACTGAGGAGACTGAGTCTTACCCTCCTCCGCATTCCTGGGACCTGATCCCCAGCTGCTGAGTCAAACAGCAGCAGCCTCCAGCCTCCAGCCTCCAGCCTCCTGTCTTGCCGAAGACAGGGCACAGGGACACTGGCTGCTCCAAAGACCTATCAAGGGACTATTTACAACAGCGGGGCAGGGCTTCGGGTAATCTACAAGGGAGGGAAAAGCTCCCTGGAACTGACCACAGCAGAGAACTGTTATCACCCCTGGGCCTAAAAGGCAAAAGAAGGCAAGCAGGGAGAGGGCTCCCAGCAGGAGCTGCGGCCCACAACAGCCCAGCGGGAGGGAACCAAGTCCTCTCTCCCCAGCTCTCACCCTCTGATCTTCCACTGCTGCCTCTGTTGTCTGCACCCAACCAGAAGTCCAGGCAAGGGAGCCAATGATGAAATTCACAAGGTTAGTCTCATAGGGATACAGAGCAGGTGGAGAATGGATTTGGAGAGACAAACAAAATACTCGGCACACAGACGGCATCCACTTTTTTGACCGGTCTGCGTATGGTCCCTGTTCTGGTGACACACCCATACTCCATGTGGTTGGGGAGGGGGGAGTTTACCCCTTAGCAATGGTCCTGTGACTCAGGCCTGGGTAAAGTTCATTCATTCACCCAGTCATTCATCCATTCATTCCAGGCGGCACCCGTTCATCCATTCATTCCAGGCTGAGTAAGAAGGATGCATCTGTGAACAACACCGACTTTCTGGGCTTCCCTGGTGACACAGTGGTTGAGAGTCCGCCTGCCGATGCAGGGGACACGGGTTCGTGCCCCGGTCTGGGAAGATCCCACATGCCGCGGAGCGGCTGGGCCCGTGAGCCATGGCCGCTGAGCCTGTGCGTCCGGAGCCTGTGCTCCGCAACGGGAGAGGCCACAGCAGTGAGAGGCCCACGTACCGCAAAAAAAACCCCCAAAAAACCCGACTTGCTTCCTGGGGGAATCCAAGCAACACGAGTCGTCCCAGCATGCAAGCCAAGCCAGGCCATCCAGAAACTCAGTTCTGGAACCTCTATGAACCACAACGGGAAAGGGACGTTCTCCTTCTGTCCCCTTGGAGTTGAGAGGATGGACGGAGGGTCTTGGAGAGCCACAAGCCACCTGGGAGGGAAGCAGAGTGAGGACCTGGAGGCCCAGGGAAGGGCCCTGACCCACCCAAGGTCACTGGTGTACAAACGCTCCTGGGTCATGGTCTAAGGGAATATTTCCCCACTGAGCCATCCTGCCTCATCTTCCAGGGGAGATGTCCCGCAACTAGCCGGGGTTAAGGGACAGGAATCCTGATCTGTAAGGACTCTCATGAACATGGAGGCCCTGAGCATCTCCGGCAGCTGGTGGTTTGGAATCACAAAGCTGATGTAGGGTTTTCTCTGAGCCAGAGCATCATTACTCACATTGAAAGTCCCACGGGAAGATGAGGAGGAAACAATTACTTTGATGCCTGAGGACAAGATAAATACAAGCTCAGATCCTAGGCTTCCTGAAGAGGACCGGTTTCCGCTGGCAGCCAGAAGGGCGGGCTCTGTGACACAGCTGAGCAGACGTCTCCAGCTTCTGTGTGGTTTTAATAAGGTGCACTCGAGGGACGCAAGGCCGGGAGCAGAAAAAAAGCAGGCGCGGCAGTCAGGAGTTCTGGGTCCTAACCTGGTTCTGCTTCTAACTGGCTGTGAATTTAAGAGAAGTCCTTTATTCCCTACCCTGAGCTTTAACCTCCTCTTGTGCTAAATATAAAAAGAAAATAGCTGTAAGGAGGACGGGTGAGGAAAGTGGCAGCACCATGGCTGGGGGTGGGCTTTGGAGTCAGACCTCAGTTCAAGTCCAAATTCAACCTTTAAAAGCCATGTGGCATAAAGCAAGTCAGATCATAAGGCGCGGTTTTCTCACCTGTAAAATGGGTGGGCATGACAGCCCCTGCCTTCGAGCATCTTTGTGAGGGTTAAGGGAGGTGAATAAAGCCCAGCACACAGCAGAAACACGAGAAGGGGAGTCAGCATGACTGAGGAGGGATTGGTCTAGAAAGGTCTGTAAAAGATGCTTCCTGGTCCACAATCCAAATGCTTTGGGTGCTAAGACATGGTGGCATTTTTTGCATAAGGAGGACATTTCTTCCCTCCCCTCCCAAACTCCCTGCTGAGTAACTCAGCTCTCTCACCCAAGCCTCCGCAAGGCGTTTTCCACCTCCATTTTCGGCTATAAAAACACCCTAAAAATTATTAGAGTTTTTGTCTTGATTTCTGAATATACTGGTCACCATCTTAGTGGAAGCTAGAGCTACCTAAGTAAAATTTAATAAGCACCTTGAGTTCCTGATTTCTGGGACCAGACAGAAGGCCCTTCTTAAAGTATTTGCCAAGAAAACCGTCAAGGAGACCAGAGAAAAGATGGTCTCAACCATACCCATTTCCGCTTGTGAAGCTACCTGGGCCTTCAGAGAGCGCTCCCTGCTGATAAGAAAGAGGAGACCTGTTTTCCAAGTGGCTAATGCATGCAGGGACTCTTCTAGGTGTTGTACCAGCTTTATTTCTAATCCTCCAAACAAGCCTAAGATACAATGGTCAGTACCAGCAGCCCATTTCACAGATGATACAAACTGAGGCTCAAAACCCCTTAAGTGGCTTGCCTAAGGCAGCACAGCAACACACCATCAGTAACAACTGATGAGGCTGCATTTGAGCTCAAGAATGTCTGACTACAGAGCCTGTGTTCTTCCAAGCACGCAAGTCTCTCTTCAAAGGAAAAACGCAAACAGAACTGCCTGTTGGAATACGTGGGCACCCACCCAGGTGGATGAACGCTGGGCTGGGTAAATTCTGAAGTGCCTAAGAAGGAATCCCTCCCGTCACCACAATGTCACGGGTACCGATGATGGTGGCCCATCAGCCTCTGGGCTGTCACAGTCAGGAGACCAACCTGGTCACATCTGCAGCCTGTCCCTTACCTTTGAGCCAGAACCCAGCGCCAGGATGGATGTCTCCCGGGCTGACACCCCGAAGTGCGTGGGCTGTGTTTTTCACTCAAAAGAAGACAAATTAACCAGAACCCAGACAGCACATCAAAGAGGTCACTGTGGTCAGAACAGACTCACGGAGGGAAGAACTCTCTAGGCAAGGACAAGTGTTTATTTAACTGCTTATGCCTCGATGAAAAACTAATTTGTACCAAACCACAGTGGACTCGAGACATGTTGATAAATGATGCTGCAGAAGCATCGTGTTTCTGGGCTTTCAGTGTGTTTTGTGTTCCTGAGGCTACAAAGAGAATGCCTGCTTCCCTGATTGAGGCTTCATATACTTGCCAACACAGCATAGAAGGCCCCTCATTGCTAAAAGGGCAAGAAGTGGCCTCATATTACTCTGTAACTCTAGCCCCCAGACTAGCACACAGTAGGTGCTCAAAAAACATGTTGCTTGGGTTAACATGAAGTAAATTTACATTTTAATCCAAATGGTGAATACAATGTTTGAAAGGTAAACTGGAATGCAGGGCTGGTATATTCCAACGGGAGGTTTGAGCCGAAGGTGACAAAGGTGAGTTTTTCAAAGGTTTATACAGTCAGTGCGTGTATCGAGAAGTACTCTGCTGTATTTTCGAAGTTTCCTGATGAGACATATGTATATGCATGGATATAATGTACAGCATCTGTGGATATGAATGGTCATATATTTGAAGATATTTGATAACTAAATCTATTCAGGCATGTGATTGGGACACAGACGCCCTCAGCAAAATGGGAGCTTACCCTGGTCCAAGCAAAGCTCGAAGAAAGTGAAATTCCAACAGCGTCATCACATCGTTCGGTAAGAAGCCTCAAGAAACCAGTGTTGGGAATCGGGAAACGCTCTCCATTAAGTCCCAATTACAAAAGAGCAGGTGAGCCAAAGGAACGGGAGATAAGAGATTCAGGAGACATCTTTAAAAGTGTTTCACATCTGTAGGAAAAGCACGAGGGAGATGCAGACCCAGGAGGAGCAGAAGAAAGACACCAGGAATGACCAAAATTGTGTTGTACAACCTCGTGTAGGAGGAAGGAAAACAAAATGGGGGTAGATGGTGGATCGGCAACAGATGAAAGGCAAGACGTGGTCTTTTTCACCTCAATGGGTGATTCTGTCTTCAGCAAAAAGAATGTTTTCCAAACTGGAAGATGAGGAATAAACCCGAATAAAGCAGGAACAAAAGGAGACACAGGAAACATAATACCATGATGTGAGTCACGGGCCCTAGATCTGACGGCAGAATTGCCAATGAAATTTGCTTTCTGGAACAGGGAACGGGGGAGGCGCCTGGAACCTGAAGATGGGCAAATGCGACCCCGTTTCCTTAAGGGCAGCCAGGATGGGCCCAGGTTCAAACCGTCACACTAGTGCCCCTGTCCCATCCCTGCCTCTCCCCACCTTCCAGCAGCATCATACGTCCCGTCCGTAGCTCTGGGGCTGCACCACCGACATGAGGAAGAGAGGAAGGTCATTAACCTCTACTCGGAGCTGCTGCCCCTCTACCCAACTGCCTTTAAGGGCCTCCGCCATCTGTCACCCCACCATGAACACCTTCTACATCCCAAACACACCCCCGGATTTCACCTCCACATAGAGCTCTTCTCGGTAAACGGCACGACTATCTGATCCAGTTGCTCCAACCAGAGACCCACAAGGCATCCCACACCTTCCCCTTTCCTTTATCGGCACATCTCTTGTGCTGGCCAAAAAGTTCGTTCGGGTTTTCCGGTAAGATGCTACAGAAACGCCCGAACGAACTTTTTGGCCAACCCAATACTTCCAGAGTAAACACAACAGCCAAAGGGATCACCCCACAGCACACATTTTGCACTGACATTTCAATCTAACTCCCCATCCTGCAGGGCATTTCTGCTCCTCTGGCTTTTCTTTAGGTCCTGGAACACCCCAGCTCTCCCACCTCAGGACCTCGGAACACGGTTCTCTTCTAGCAGCCACTCTGCCCACACATCAGTCCTGGGCGTGACTGGCCCCTCATCTGACAGCTGCATCTCCGGGATGCCTCTACCCACAACCCTCCATTTCACCAAAGCCTTTGTTTCCAAATCATCACGTGTAGTTATTTGTCTGTTTACTTATCTGTCTGTCTGTCTCTGCACTAGAATCTCAGCTGCCTGGGAGAAGAAGGGATAGACCTTTAAGCCAAGGTCTGAGGAAGCAAAGGAGCCCTTGGGGTAGATGGTGGAGAAAGAGGGGAAAGCGCTTCAGGTAGGGACTTCCCTGGCGGTCCAGTGGTTTAGACTTCCCCTTCCACTGCAGGGGGTGTGGGTTCGATCCCTGGTTGGGGAGCTAAGATCCCATGTGCCTCGCGGACAAAAAAACCAAAACATAAAACAGAAGCAATATTGTAACAAATACAGTAAAGACTTTAAAAATGGTCCACGTCCAAAAAAAAAACCCAAATCTTATAAAGAAGCATTTCAGGTAGAAGGAACGGCATGAGCGAAGGCACAGTCATGAAACAGCACATACTGGGAGGAACAGGTCCTGGATGAGGAGGGTGGGAGGGAGATGGGACTCTGCATATGGAGACGGGGGCCCAGGAGACCACGCTTGATCAAGCTGGGAGCCCCTTTCCAGGACTCACACAAGCTAGCCACCCCACTGTGAAGATGCAAGGAGAAGCCAGAACTCTGTCTGATGTCATCTGACAAAATTGGGGTATTACCACGTGCCCGTCCGTACTGCCTGTGCGGGAAGAGGAGGACGTAGCGGGCATGCCCTGTGGACAACACAGGAGCTGCTGGGATAGGGCACCACTGCTGGCAGGGACCAAAAGGAAGCATTCCCGGGAAAGGATGGTAAAGCTGCCCACTCCACGGGCATTGGCGTTCCAGGACTTTATCCCGATTCCACTGAATCGGGGCCACTTTCCAGCAACCTGGACCTCCACAGTTTACGAGGTTTAGCATCTTCCACCAAAGGCAATAGTCACTACCAGATACCCACCTGGAAAGACAGGAAGAGGCAGATAAAGAGCATGGACTCCGCCCAGGCTCTCGGCTTGGAAATTCTCACGGCCATGAGATGTGACTGTGAGCCTGTCACCCAGCCCCCCCATGGTGCCAGGTCTCCATCTGTAACACGAGGTCATTAGTGGCTCCAACCTCACAGGGCCGTTGTAACAATCGAACAAGGGAACCCCTTAGAGGAGGGCAAAGTCACCCCATTTTGCAGCTGAGCAAACTGGGGTTCAGAGAGGTGAGTAACTTACCCAAAGCCACAGAGCCACAGTGGCAGAGCCCACATCCCTGACCTCTGAGCTGCACTGATCCCTCAGGTTTCAGGGGGAACATAGCCCTGACCCCTCACCC
>NW_020172779.1:14957340-14970964 GCF_003031525.2 Neophocaena asiaeorientalis asiaeorientalis
TGCAGGTGACTTGGAACGTTGAAAGCGCATATTGTCTTCAGCTCCGTTAACTCTAACCACATCCTGAGCACAACCAAAACTAGGTCAAAAGAATTATTTCTGGAATTTCAAAAAAATAAAAAAAAAACCAGAGCAGAAATATCCTAAACGTGTCTCCCATCATTTGCAGCCAAATGATCTCACATGGAGGGCTTGTTATTATTCTTTTTCTTTTCCATCATGTCAAAATCCTGCTCCGGACTGGAATGAACCGGCTCCCATCAGCAGTTCCCATCCCTGCCCCAGCTCCAGGCCCAGCTGAGTGGGAGAGGGCAGCATCTGCAGCTGACTCAGTGGGTGCAGACTCCCCAGCAGTTCTGCCCATGTGTCACACTCAGAAGAGCACCCATGCCCTTGGCCCCTGCACCCTTCCTCCCATGTTCCCCTGCGCCTCAGCCCCCTGCCCCTTCCGAAGGTTGCAATACTTAACAGCTCAGTCCCAGCACCCCCAAGGATTCCACCCTCAATCTCTGGTCACCCTGCTCTATTATTTCATAATCCCCTCCCCTCCCTCTCATTTTATAGACAAGGAAACTGAGGCCCAAAAGGCAAAACAGATTGTCTCAAGGCCACAGCTCATTAGTGGCAGACCAAGGCAAAGCCCAGGGGTCTTGGCACTCGGACTGGTCATCTTTCTGCCCCACCAGCAGCAGGACTCTTGAGACACCATGGGTGTATTAGCTTTCTGGGGCTGCCATAACAATTGATCAGCCCCCATGGAGCCCTATGTGGCGGGTGGTGTCCTCTCCCCCAGGTTGTGATCACGTGTGGATAACGAACTACTGTGGACACCCTCTGTCCTGTATTTGGTGTTGTGTGTCCAGCCACCCCCATAAAGGCCGGACTCCGTCCTTCACCTGTATGAGCTTGGCCAAACTCTCTAAGTTTCTTCATCTTCCAAGGGATAATAAAGCCTTCCTTGCAAAAGACCAAAACTCAAATTCCCATAATCTAACTATAGGGGCTCCCCTGCCCCAAGTAAAAGAAACAGAAAAGCAAGGACATCAATAACCACTGAGATAGGAGTCAATCTTCCTTCCTACCCCCTCATGTTCACATATAAACAACACTTGGACTCTGAGAAGGGATGGATTAGATTCCCTGTAACTACATTGTAGGTGCTATTATTAATCAGTGGAGAGTGGGCCACAGATTATTACTATAAAGCTATCGCATAAGAAAGACAAACACAGGCCAACAGGAGAGCACTGTATGGTACAAGGAAAGTAAAAACACTCATCCTGCATGAAGAAACTAAATAATGATTGGTGTCCCCCAAAGACTGCTTGAGAAGGCTCTGGCAGGAGGAGACCATGGTTGAGTAGTGATACCTGAGATTAACTAGTGATGCCTGCCACGGGAAAGGGAGTGGGTCAGGCAGCAGGTTTATGGCTTAAGTGCCTTCCTACCCTCAACAGGAGAAAGAACGCTGGCCTTGCACACAGAGCCCTGGGCTTCTAGCCATTCCGCCTCTCAGGGCCTCAGTGTCTCTATCTGCAAAATGAAAAGACTGAACTAGAGGACCTCTGAGGCCCCACCTCCTCTACCTTGTTCTGTCTCCTTTAATCTAATGAATCACATCATGGTGAGGGGTCAGGATGGGGTCACTGACCCCAGGGCAGGAGAGCAAGACACCATTCTGACCACCCTCTTGGATCCTGGAAAACTGTACTATCTCCTGATTAACCCTTAAACTCCTACCAGGTCTGATTCCAAAGAAGCTTCAGAAGCAAAGGAATGGCCTCAAGCTGCATTTGCTCTCTGCAACAGCGACTGAAAATATAAAAATAACACCCTGGTTCCCGCGAGACTTGGGGTCTGAAGAGCAAAGCCAAAGAAATCAAGGCTCTTGCTGGGCCCCATGGACACTCCCTCCCAAATTACCTGGGGACGGGGTGCTCCCCAGCCGAGCCACAGACAGGAGGAAAAGAGGGGAGCAAATCCACAACACTGCCCCCGCCCCACCCTCACACACACACACACACACACACACACACAGACACACACACACACACACAGACACACACAATCAACTGAAACAGCAGCTGAGCACAGGGCAAAACGTGGTCCAGGCTGGTCTCTCTTCACCAAAGAGGCCCAGATCTCTTTTCAATAAAATAGCCTTTAATCACTTTAAAGATTTTATTTAAAATTCCCCATGGACAAATCATAGGCAAGGCCTCCTGGCCACGATCTACCCAGCAATCGTGCCTCGGCCTGCGGATGCTCCCTGGGTTTTCTCTCTCTCTCTTTCTTCCAGTCTCTCCCAGGGTGTCTGCCTCTGTGTCCCCGATCCCATGTGTGTGTGTCCCCACCGTTGTCTGTGCCTCTGCAGCTTGCTCTCTCCCTCCATCTGTCTCCACTCGGCATCTCAGCTCTCTCAAGGTCCATCTGCCCCCGGATGCTTCCCTCCTCCTTTTCTCCATCTGCCTAGCTCTGTCTCTCTCTCCTTGTGCCATTTCCCCTTCCACCTCCCACTCCTCTCTGTGATCCTTTCTCTAAAGCGGAGTCCTTCTGTTAGCTGTGCTCTCTTTTCATTCTTTCCTGCCTCCAGCAAAGTCTTTTCCAACTGGGAATGACTGCCACAGCTAGTCCAAAATTCCTTGGAAACACACCTAAGCCACTTCTGCATAACGCAACTTATTTACAAAACATTATTACAACAATTAACACAAACAATTTGAGATAGCAACCACAGCCTCTGGTCCCTGGAAACCAGCACATAGAAATTAGTCAGCGTTCCCTTTTCGTCCACTACCCTAGAGAAAACACACACACAAACACACACACACACATACACATGCACGCACAAGCATATCCCAGCTTTCTAAGCCTCACTAAAAAAATGATTAACCCTTAAAATGCTCCCAAGTTTGTGATTTCCTTTATCGTGTCTTAAAAGTGGAAGATACAGCAAGGTACACCCATCTCAAATTGTATATGTAAATTATGTTTTGTAAAAATATATGCCTCGCCAGGAATACTACTTATATGCATTTTAGAACACCACTGGCGCAAAAGTAGTATATTCGTTCAGTTAAACAAGCAGATATGAAGCACCCACTGTGTTCTGGGGGCTGACATATAAATAGGAGACTATCTTTCTCCTAAAGGCACAGAAACAGACATCTAAACGGAACATGACTCTATGAGATGATAAAGGCGATAACAGAAGGGACCCCTGAGGGAGGTCAGAAAGGCCTCCACGGGATTTCCAAGCTTATCCATTTCAGGCCTTTCGATACGGGGTGACCTTGGCATTTGGATCAGTGCTTTGTATTTTTCAAAACACTATTTGAAAGCACTTGCCCCAGATCCCCTGGTTTTGATCCTCACAAGCACAGTGCCAGGCCCACCGTGGGCACTTGACGTGTGCTTGTCAGTGAGGAATGAAGGAGTGGATGGTGTGAAGATCTCTGGCCCAGCAGGCATCTCGCCTTATTATCTCTGCAGCCTCAGCACCAAGCCCACGCCGCCCAGCTCCCAGCAGACGCCCGGCACATGGGTACTGAATGAACAGCTGGGTGAGGCAGGAAGTAGAGGCACCGTATCCTTATTTGACAGATGATGAAACTAACACAGAAAACATAATCCCATGGCTAGTCATCCAGCTAACTAGGAGGACTGCTGAAAACAGAGGAGTAGCCCTAACTATGATACTCCAACCACCCAATACATGCTTTATCCTCTTAGACACTGATTTGTTTTTCTTTTTCCGAAGAATAAGTATTTCTAGACCCACTCTCAAAGTTTGTCTGTGTCATGTCATCAAATAGATGCAGAAAATATCTAAAGAATGAGTTCTCCAAGCAGTCTGCTCAGAGCTCCTCTGCTCACTGCCTTAGATTGTTTCCAAAATCAAATGCTGCCATTCATTCATTCAAAAAGCAGGTACGGATACTCAAACACCTACTCCCTGCCATGCCCTGTGCCAAGAACTGGGCATAGGGACAGAACTAAGGGACATGCCTTGGCCTGAGTAGTCATTCAGAGACCGTCCCAACCAGAGAGGCTTCTTCCTCATTTCATGAGCTATTTCTTCTTAGAAATCATCTTCAACAAGTGCTCTGGTTAGATTTCCACCCAGAACTTCCCTTATAAGCATCATTTGGAATTAGTTTGACCGGGCTAATGGTTCCCAGCCCCGGATACACATTAGAATCCCCCCAAAAGATTCAAAAACAAACATCATCTCAGTCTCCATCCCAGACTAAATAAATCAGAACCTCTAAGGTGGAGCAGGATACAGCCATCAGAAACGCTCAAAGTACCCAAGCAATGCTAAGGAGAAGACTCATTAGAAACTGCTGAACCAAGAATTTCCAAGCATCCTCTCAACGATTCAGCACAGAAAGGTCACTGAATTGAGCCAAAAGGCCTGAAGTGCCAGCCTTGGGTCTTCAACCAATCTGCCGTGGGACTTTGGGCAAGTCGCTTCCCTTCCCTGGACTTGGCTGGTTGTCTCCTGTTTGCAATCAACGAGCTAAATGAACCAGGGCATCTGCCAGGGCCTTTCCAGTTGTAACCGTCTGTGTCTACAGAATCCCTGAGCCACCAGAACCTGCCCCATTCCAGGAGACAAACACCTACAGAAGCTAGGGAATCAGTGGGGAAATCAGCCATCGCCACCAGCTCCTCCCTATGCATCCAGAACAATTAGCTTCAGCGAGAGGAAGTATTTGTTCATCTTGCTGGACCTCTCCCCACACGGCAGCAGTAGGAAGATTTTTCCATTTAAATTGTCAAAGGCTGATAAAAGAATACATCTCAGAACAGCTCATAACGCTCCCCTCCCCAGCCCCTTTCCATTCCAAAGTGCCCAATGCCGCTCTCCTCTGAGCATCAGTCTAAGGGCTCGGTAGGGGCAGCTCAGCCTTCCTGCTCCTCACAGGCCACGTACTCTCCTGGCTGCCAACCTCGGGGCTCCCTCACCCCGTCCACTCTCCCCTCACCCCACGAACACAGTGCACAGTGCTATCCTCCTGGCCAAGACCCGGGCTGTGTGCCTGACAGTAACCCCTCAGGCTTCACCCTGATTGCATTAGGCCCTAGAATCTTCTTTCCCCAGACTGCCCCCAGGTAGCACCAAATCCAGGTCGGCCCAGCCTCCCGGAGGCCACTCGCATTCCTTGAAACCCCACACGTCAGGGTTCTTCCCTCCTACGTCCCCTGAGAAAGCACGTCCTCATGACTTTCATGGACCATTTTCAGGCATCACTAGCCCAGGAGAGGTTCCTGCCCCTGCTGCCACCCACAGCAGAATCACATTCTCCCAGAATCCAAAGGGACCAGAGAGGGGAGGAGTCAGACGTCTACTTCCAGGGTTTCGATCTCACTATGACGTTCCTGCCGAATACCCATCCAGGTTCTGTCTCCTCAGTCAGGAGACACGCTGCCCACGCTGGCCAGCTCTGGTATCCAGGGAATCCTCAGTCATTCCTGTATCTCCCGGCCTGGTCGCCCTCGGAGCTCACTGCAGGTGTGCCCAACAAAGCCCGAAGTTCTCCCCAGGCTCTGATCTCTTCCATCTCCCCGTCTCCCGGGACGATGGAGCCCGGCTCACCGACCAAGGGATCCTCATGAAATCAGATCTATAGATGAGGCATGCCGGCTGTCCTCCTTGGCAGGTGGGCCCACAGTCCCCAGAATGGGAGGAGAGAGGAATAAGCATTGTTTTGAGAGCACGTCTAGGCCTGCTCATTTCCATGGCTCTATTGAAGCCGTCTTCACCCTTCCTGCTGGGGCCCAGACAGGCAACAGCCGGGGTAGCACCCCACCTCACAGAGAGCTCCAACCAGGTGCGTGCTGAGCCCTTTTACTACGGTCCAGAGGCCTGGCATCACATCTCATTTATTTTTCCCACACTAACTGTACAACCTTGGACCAGTAACTTTACATCTCTGGGCGTCAGTCTCGCTTTCTCTAAAGTGATTTTAATAAGATCTACTCCGTGGGGTTATTGTGGAGACCCACTGAGAACCACAGGTAGAAACTCGTACTGATTTCATTTAACTTAACTTGATTCACTCCCCATTTTTTCCCGTTGATCCTCTATTGACTCAACACGGAAATCCACAATCCAGAGGGACCCCACTCAGTTTATCGTTATACTGCAGCATCTGGCAGGCGACGGGGCACACGGCAGGCCCTCGGTGCACGTTCGGAGAGTGAATCAGAGTTGAATCAATCCGGGTTAGGGTAAGAATCCATGGCAACCCAGCTTCCCGGTGGTAGAGATGTGACCAGCTAAGACATCGAGGGCCTAAGGCAGAAAATGAACAAACACGGCAAAAACCCAAGACAAAACCAAACCGCAATCTGTCAAAATACTGGAGGTTGTTTTCAAGTCCTGAGTTTAAATCAACCAAGAATTTACTTAAATACATAAAAGTCGAGCACTCCAATGAGGTTGAGTGGCACGCTGGATTTCCAGAGCTTTCACAGTCTTCCAATAACGTCCTCAACCACTCTCCTGACTGGTCTCCCTCCTTCAGAGACTTGCCCCTCAGCTCCACATAGGACATTATGGCCAGCGTAACCCCTTCTCATTTAAATATGTTTTCCCCACCAGACGAAACCTCCGTGTGGGTAAGAATTCGTGTCTCTTTTGCTTGTATCTCCAGGGGCTGTCATGACGCCAGGCACAGAGTATCTGTTGAACTAATGATCCAGTTGATGCTGAGAATAACCTGCCAGCACTTGAACAGAGAGAACCCACAAGCAGGGATGGCAATACCATGACCCCCAATTCTGGCTTAAACAAAATGGTATTGTCTTCTCTCCACGGTGGATGAAGAATCCCCGTTCGGTGTTACTAGAATTATTGGCTCCTTCAGTGCCCAAAGTGCATGGGGTCAAAGAGTCTTAGGCTGTTGGAGGAGAATCAGAGCAGCCACCCCGAACTCTCCAGGTGTTTATCTCATCCTTTCACATGAGCGTCCAGATCAGATGTTATAAAAGTCAAGGATGCCGTTCACCTGGATCCTTAGCCCCTACCGGTTCCCAATTCAGTGAAGAGCTCCCACTAGCCATCCGTTTGTGGAAAACAACCCCCACTGATGTGTGAGCTAGTTCTGACTCAACAGAGAAGGGCTGGGTATGGCCTAATGCTCCCTCATTTCTTTTTGGGTCAGCTTTCTTTCCAAGTCAACAAAGGTGGGTTCATCTGTGCTCCCCAACACAGCATTCTGATTTTCCAACAATCACCTGGGGAACTCAATCAATGAGTGTGAGAAGGCTGGACACTTCTTTCTGGAAGTTGAGGGAAGTTGAGGGAAGCTGATGAGAGTATGTTGAATTGTTTGTTTTTTTTTTAGTATATACCTAACAAAATAAACCATTATTTCCATGGTATTTTACAGCTGCTAAATCTTTCCATCACCTGTTCTATTTTCCTCCACAGTTACCACTGTTAAACAGTCTGTAAAATTTTCCCATTTGTTATGTTTATCATGGGCCTCCCCAACTAGAATGCTCACTCCATAAAGGCAAAGGTTCTTTTTCTTTCTTTTGCTCACTGAAATATTCCAAGTGTCTGTAACACTGCCTGCACATAACAGATGCTGGATAAGTATTTGCTGAATGAACGAATCAGCTCATGTGGTCATCGCAACCTTCCAAGGCAGACAGTTTTATTTCTGTCACATCAAAGAGAGAATTGAGGAGAAGTTAAATTAATGTTGGATTATGCAGGTATCCTTCAAACTAAGATGTGGCTCACTCTAAATCAGCTCAGATGTTTTTAAGTTAAATCAAAATAATTTGAAGGAAACTTCTAGGGGCCACCAGGATGGTCATGAAGAGCTGTACATAGACAAGGTCCAACGATGGCCAGTATCAACAGTGAATACTGGAAAAGATGAGTGAAAAATGGGTTACTGGGCATGGAAACAAGGGGAGGCTTCAAAAGGAGGTGATCTAGAAAACAGCGGGCCCCTGGAGACTTGGCTAGACGTCAATACTTCATGGAACCGATACGAACCTCTGTAAGATTTTCCAAGTCTGAAAAAATTTCTGGCCCCAAAGTCCAGCCCCCTGGACCTACAGCCTCACATGGATGGGATGCAAAAATATCTACTAATCACCTACTAAGTGCCAGGGGTACTGTCCCAGTACAGGGTGTACAAGGATAAACCAGCATGGGGCCATGTGGGAACACAGGCCCACACACCAATAGTTAAGAAAGGATGTGGCATTTGTCATTCTCTGACTTGCTTCACTCAGTATGACAATCTCTAGGTCCATCCATGTTGCCACAAATGGCATTATTTCATTCTTTTTATGGTTGAGCAATATTCCATTTGGAATTTCTATTCTAAATACCATATGATATCACTTATATGTGGGATCTAAAAAAATGATACAAATGAACTTATTTACAAAACAGAAATAGGCTCACAGACACAGAACACAAACTTATGGTCACCAAAGGGGAAAGGAGGGGAGGGATAAATTAGGAGTTTGGGATTAACATATACACACTACTATAGATGAAATAGATAACCAACAGGGACCTACTGTATAGCACAGGGAACGATACTCAATATCTTATAATAACCTATAATGGAAGAGAAGATAAAAAAAGAGTACATTATCTCTCTATATATGTATAACTGAATCACTTTGCTGTACACCCCTGAAACTAACACATTGCAAATCAACCATACTTCAATAAAAGTTTTTCAAAAATTAAACATAAAATCTTTTTAAAAGTAAAAAAAAAAGGATGTGAGAAGCTCAGGGAGCAATGTAAGGGCATCCTGGACCACAGATCCAGTGCTTCCCCTGGTAAATATTATTGTTTGATTCTATTTAGTATTTGGTTCTTTAATTTGTTAGTGTGTTAATATTTTCAGCACATAATAGATACTCAAATATTCTGTGGGATAAAATAGTGAATGAACAAATGAGTGCATGAACAGGTATGGGGTTCTTCAGTCGAGGGAACAAGAAAAGCTCAGAGCTCCCATGTAGGCTGACTTCGATCCTCACAAGAAAGGCAGAGGCAGGGATGAATCTCCTTATAGATGAGGAACTAAAGCTCAGAGAACATAAGTAACCACGAGCAAGTACAGGAACCAGGATGTTACCACAAGTCTACGCGATCTTAGCCACTGCAGGCTACCTCCCGTGCATTTCATCTTCAAGCATCTTGGGGGGGCATGCCTTTCTTATCCCTGCTTTATTGATAAAGAAACCTAGAGCAATCTGCCCCAAAAGGGATCCAAACCCAGACTGAGTAACAAACAGAAGCCCAAGGAAATAGAGGAAAAGAAGCACAGACCATTTTTTCAAGAACCTCAACACAGAAAGAAGCCTCCCTGAACTTGGTCCACCAGCCAAGGCTTTTCTCATCACTCTGCATTACAATCAAGTCTTGTATCATCTCTACCAGCCTCCACACCCTGCCCCAGCTCTGCAACAGCTGGCCACTGAAAGCGGGGCAGAGTCAAAATTTATTAAATGGCTTTTTACAAAACAATTCATAATTATTATGTATTTCTGCCACAAAATGTTTTTGCCTTCGTTCCAGCAAATGCATTACATTCTGTAATTAAGATTTTCAGATAATATGCCCTCTATTGACAAAATGCCAAGTAAGAGAAACTTTCTTGGGTCAGTGTAGTTCTTAGATAGCTTTTAATTAATCTGGAGAAGCTTCACGTTGCTGAGGCAATAACAAGTAGAATCATCAACAAAATTCTCAAGGTATTATTTGGACGTGGAAATGAATCGTGACTTTCACGTTACCACATTCAAACACTGTAAGGGGGGACACATGATAAATTGTAACTGCAGGTGATATTATGAAATACTTTAACTTGATTGTATAGATCACCAACAGTCATTTTCAGCCTTTCTTAAACAGCATCTAGATCCATGCAGAATATCTAAAGTTCTTCTTTCAAATCTTAAATCTGGTATATTATGAAGAAAACTTAACACAGTAGTATATTGTTCAACTTTGCTCAAAGCTCTCTTCAGACGATACTGTACCTTAATTTATAATGAACTGAGGTATCACCTATATGGTCTATATAGGGTCTATATAGTTTGAGCATTATTTATATATGAATCTTCTTGGAGCCAGGAAAATATTTTTGTTTCCTTGTTTCAGTTTCCTTATATTTTATTTTATTGGAATGTCATTTTTGTCACATATTTCATGCCGTTTTGATTTTCTCTGAGCTTAAAAAGGTTTTCATCCTTTTAAAAGTAAAATAGCCAGACTCAGATTTTTTTAAATTAAGCTTTTGTTAAGGTTAATGGAAACTGAAAGTTCATACTAAATAACTGTTTAGCAGAGATTTTAAATTAATTTCATTTTCTGCTGAATATGACTTTGTGAATTTTCATTATTGTCAAGTTCCCACGTAAGACCTGACAAAGACAGAAAATGCCTTTACAGTCAAAAGGAAAGATTCCCAGCCTCCCCTCCTGCTAATGGTTCCCACGCGTAGATCTGGTGCCATGAAGTACTGCAGCAGAATGTTCTCTGAAGATCCATGCTGCATGGCTATTACTATACCCATTTCAAAGATGGAGAACTGAGGCTCATGGAGGTAGAGCGATTGGCCAAAATCTCCCTGCAGTTCTTACTGAGAAGATGTCTCCAAGAAGGCCAAGGATGCCCATGTCCTAATACTCAGAACGTGTGAACATTTATGGAGCCTGTAAACCACAGGGCCCAGCCCCGCCAGGCCCTAAATCAAGGCTGGCTATGTATTTATCAGAAGCCGTGAATGACATTCTGCTCAGAGCGATAGAGCAGAGAAGAGATCGCAACTCTGCTTCTCACATGTCAAAGGATTCTGGCCTACCAGATCCCCCATCGGCTCTTCCCTCTACATCCGTACCACTGCCACCACGGGGCAGGTCTGATCAGCCTCATTTTCCAAATGGGACAGATGCAGCTCTTAGAGGGGAAATGACTTGCCAGAAGTCTTAACTACCACGTGTCACAGCCAAGACTGGCAGCAAGGTCTTTGCTTTGAACCCTTTTCCCACTTCTGACACCTAAAGACCTCAAAAGGTAAAACAGATTTTTTTCTCCATATCTCAATTCCAATGTCTGTGATGCCCAGTGAGTTCTCCAAGGAGCTTTATGCCCCAGGCACCTCTTCTCTGGGACACTTACGGTGGTAATTTTACATCTATTTTTGTGATTCCCTGAATAACATCTGTCTTCCCTACTAGCTATAAACTCCATGGAGTCAGAGACCATTTGTTAGGTTTGGATGCCCCGTCAGCTCCCCTGGTGCTAGCACAGAGCCTGGCATGCAGTAGGTGGTAAATATATTTGTAGAATGAATCAATGGCTACACAGCCAGTCTCTAACCTCCAACACTAAACTTCTCAAATGCTGGCTTCAACCAAGATGGGCCAGATCCTCTCTCCATTCATTTCCACAAGCTACCTGGAAAGCTTGCTCCACCTCTCAGCCTGGCGAGCCACACGTGCTCCCATCTGAGCCTGCTAGTCTTCAACTGACCCTATGAAGGCAAAGCATTCTCCTTCCCCAGATAAATATCCAGGACAGAAGACCCCTCCTCCAGTGCTGACAGTATTTCACTCCTTTCAACATCATTTTCCTGTTTTGAATTTTAATCATAACCAGGCAACCTGAAGCTTTAGCAGTGTATGTTTTTCTCTTCCCCAGATTTAGAGGAAAAATATATTTGAGGTATTTTTAACTGAGAACACCCAGTCCCCACCCTCACCCCCAACACCCTCTCCCTCATCTGCTCAGACATCTCCTCTCTGCCCCAGAGACAGGCCTTTGGAGGAGGGAGAGGCTCAAGCCATAAATCCTCATCTGTGGCTGGTACCCCACATGGAGAGGAATGACAAATGCTCTATTTAGCCCTATTTCCAAGGAAATTAGAATTACAAATCTGAGCTATCTCTGAGACCTGCTTGAGCATAACCTTTGGAAATAAAGGTGGCAGGGGCGGGGGAGAACTGGCATTTGACTAGCCTGTTTCATTGCCAGGCTAGCTTTTGTAGAAATCCACCCCACAATGGAAATCGCATCCCACTCCCCAGCACCACCAATTAGAGCAGGTGGCCCTGGAGTATTCACTCTGCTTTGTTCACTGCTAAAGGCACCACCAAACCAGGTAAGCAATCACTGCCAGGAAAAGTACAGAAAATTACTTCTTTAATTGGGTAGATTCCAGAGCTAAGAAAAATTTAATTGAAAAACAGCATTAATAAGAATCAAAGGGATCTGAAAAAGGGGCCGGGACAGAGATACCCACATGTCGGAGATGACCAAGAGCCCGGGTTCTCGGAAGGCATGTAGACAAAGGGCTTGGTCTAAAACCCACCACCATCACTCCCCACTCCCTCCACTTCCCCACCAAGCACCCTAAACCCCCTGCCCCAGACACAGACACACATGTCCTAACTGGATGCTCCTCTCAAACCACAGACAACCATGAGGAAGATCGTTATCCTATTTTGTTTTGCTTTCTCTATTTTGTAGCAAGTCGTGCCATGTAAGGGAAGAAGTACGGATTTACCTGGGATGGTGCAAGGAGTCCTGGATTCAGGTCCTGCTCCTGTCCTTGTTAGGACCCTAGTGAGGTCGCCCAGCCCCTTGAGACTCTTCTCCCCACCTATGTGTTCTCCTTATTTACTTAACAACTACTTTCATAGGTAAGTGCCAGGCAATACTCTCAGCTGAATATTTATAAATGCCAAGCCTGTGAGAGAGATAAGCCCAATGCGTGATCCCTTTCTTCAGATCAGAAACCTGAAAAGCACAGAGAGGTTTAGTAACTTGTTCAAAGTGACATAGCTGGTAAGTTTCAGAGCTGGAATTCGAACCCAGACAGTCTGGCTCCAGAGCCCACCCTCATATTATAACATGGAGATGACACAGTGTTTCTCCCATTAGTTTAGCCCAGGCCCCTTCCAGAGCTTTCTCGTCGGTCCCCTGTGTTCTCTCTGCCACTCTCACCTGGCCACCACAACTCATTCCTACATTAGACCCTGTTTCCACACTCTGTACATGAACTCTGGGAGTTCTGAGTACGTGTCTTCATGCTACACCCAGGGTCACGTGTCCTGTCCCTGGTGGAGAGCCTCCATGCTGAATTATAATAGCATCATTAATATTATCGAAAACAGTTAGGCACAGATTCATAATAAAAAGACAGCACCGTGTACAGGATAAGAGCAGGGACTCTGCAGGCCAACAGCCTGAGTTTGAACTTGGGCAAGTCATGTTACTTTTCTGTGCCTCAGTTCTCTTAGTTGTAAAAATTAAAAAATAAGAAAATAAAACTTGCTTCATAGGGTCATGCAAATTGAGAGTTAAAAGAAACAAGGCTCGGGCTTCCCTGGTGGCGCAGTGGTTGAGAGTCCGCCTGCCGATGCAGGGGACACAGGTTCGTGCCCCGGTCCGGGAAGATCCCACATGCCGCGGAGCGGCTGGGCCCGTGAGCCATGGCCGCTGAGCCTGTGCGTCCGGAGCCTGTGCTCCGCAGCGGGAGAGGCCACAACAGTGAGAGGCCCGCGTACCGCAAAAAAAAAAAAAAAAAAAAAAAAAAGGGGGGAAGAGGGGGGAAAGATAAAAGAA
>NW_020172779.1:14971411-14985583 GCF_003031525.2 Neophocaena asiaeorientalis asiaeorientalis
CCCGGCAACCCAAAAAAAAAAAAAAAAAAAAAAGAGAAGAGGAGGAAAGAGAGGTCACAGATAAAGGAACCGAGGGTGCAGACAGTGGGTGCATAAACCATAAGGGATCTGAGATAGAACAGGAAATCAATAAAAATTCCTAAAGATGATTCATCAAAGGACAGCAGCACCAAGCCCATAACTGAGAGACATGGCGAGAACCACCAGGGGGTCTGGGAACAAGCAGAAAGAGAGGGCTTTGCCTCTGGAAGTGGTATAGGGAAGGCACAGGGTGGTCTAGGGCTGTGGCTTTCCATTTTAAACCTGCAAGTATACCATTTGGGGTTTGAGTTACATGCATGTATTCCTCTGACCAAAATAAAAATAACTGAAAACATTTTTAAGGAATGGGAAAGGAGGTACACGCCGGACACTGCCCTCAGCAACTTCAAAATACTATCTCATTCATCATCCCAGGAACCCTGCAGGGCGATCAAATCCTCCTTTCATTTTCCATTTAACTGCACCTACTTCATGCCGTGGTTGTGAGGATTAAAAGAGATAACATAGGTAAAGCATCTGGAAGAGTGCCTGGTGGGCTGTAAATGACATCCGGTGAAATCTATCGTCAAAGATTTTGACAAGCTCTCCTCCCTTTTCTTGGGATCACCTCTATTCCCTGTTCTGCAGCAGCTGTCATGCTCTCTCGTGACCCATACCCCCAGGACACAGGTTGGGAAGGGGGATCCAGCATGTTCCTAACTTGAAAACTAAAGAGGAAAGGGCAGTCTCTCTCCAGGGACAGAGAGACATAAAGTTCAGATGCTGTAGGTAACCATGATTCCTACCACGCGGAAAGAGTCTGCAGAGAGAGAAGTGCGGATGGCAGCTCATGTCTGGGCAGTCCTCCAGCCCCTGGCTCCAAGTGTTCTTGGCCCCAGGTAAAGCCCCCCTCCTCGCTTGGTCCTTCTCTTGATCTCCTTTGGGATCCAAGAGCCAACAAGCTCCCTGGGACTCCTCAGCTGGTTCAAACGGGGCTGCCTTCATGGCCTCCAAAAATGTGAAGATGATCCCAAAGACAACAACATGTAGGTCTCTCCAGGGGCCTCTAAGAACAGGTGGCTGAGCCCCAGGGCTCCTGATGTGGAAGGAGAACGATCCAAAAAAAAAAAAAAAGACTGTGGACTCAGGGGATTCTACATCTGGGATGCTGCTATGTTATAGCTAAGGAGAAACTCAGCAAAGCAATCTCTGGTCACAGCTAGCAAACTCTACTTTGCATTGCCATCTTTCCAACCCACGATCTGTGCCATTTGGATTTCACGGTCTAAAAATATCTCCCAAACTTCCAAGTATGTTGGCATGAGCCGGTGGACTCAAATTTTTAATCCATTTGCAAATGTTTTTACACAGTTCTTCCCCCCCCCCTCAAATTCTATTCCTTGCTGAATCCCTTCCATCATTCAATTTGACATTTATTATGAGCAGGAAGGAAATCATCTTGAACACAAATGTAAACCTTGGCCCTGAAGGATGCTGAAGCCTTCAGAGAGCAGGTGAGACAAAGAAGGGCCCTGCTGGTCAAACAGTGAAGTGTGCTGTCACTGTGGGGAGAGTACAGGCTTGGGAGTTGGCATCTGGCTGTGTGTGACACTGAGCAGGATACTGGAGTTCTCTGAGAGTGTTCTTTTTTAACTACAGAGTGGGGACAATGCAATTCAGTATAGCAGAGATGCTTCAGAGATTCAGTGGGTCAGAATGCCATGTGCACCTCCAAGGCCAAGGCTTAATAAATGACCTCATTCTGAATTGTAGCCGCCATCTTGGAACAGCTAAGGACCACATGTATCCCTAAACCCCAACCCTTCTCCGCCCAGCAGCAAAGTCATTCTTATAAACACAAACCTGATCATGCTGGGAAACCCAGTGGCCTTGGGGACAGACTTAAATGCTTACTGTGGCCTACACAGCCATGTCCAATTCCCTACCTCCACCACACCTGCCTTTCCAAACACCTATCTCTCAGCCTGCAAGCAGGTATTCCCACTCCACTCACATGGTTTAGCCTTTGATTTCAGGCCCTGAGAAACGGCCACTTCCTTCCCCTCTCCCACTTCTCCAGACCCCTACTCGTGTTAGAAAAATGACTGCAGCTGCTCCAGATCTCACACCCTCACACCACACCACCCGCAGGAGATGACACCTCTTCTGGGATTCTCTCCCAAGTCCTCAGATCCACCCTCTCTTCCCACCGGCCCTGATCGGGTGGCATGTACTTTCCTGTATCCACCACGGGGGCCAGAGGAGACGGGCTGACTGGATGATTCCAAACAGGGCCCGCCTCTGGAGTCAGGCATGGAGTTACTCTTAACCAAACAACATGGTTAAGAACAGGGTGGGATAAAGTCCCCAAAGGGAAATCAGAGAATGGTGGGAGAGACGGGGGCTACACATAAGAGGCAAATGATCGACACCAATTCCCACTGGCTGAAGCGAGAGGCAGGGCCAGAATCATGGAAGGTCAGAGCCAGCGAAGGCCTTACAATTTTACAAAAAGGAAAAATAAGGTCCAACATGGGCCCAAGACTTGCCCATGTTCACACCGGGGCCACTGCCAAGTGTCCAGACCCCCACCCCAATGCTCTTCCCAATGAATTATGACAGTACTCCCCTGCCCCCCAGAAAAACATCTTCATTATTCAATCCATTTCACGCTCAGCAGTGCCCGCCACGGACTTCATAACAGAAGATGCAAGGAATGGTTTACGAATAGGAAATCTGAGCACCACTGGGCTCCAGAGTGGCTGACTTCACACCATCTCCCCGAGGCAAAGAACCACAAGGCAGGTGCAGAGTAGGCGGCAGGCTGGAAGCTGAAGAGGAAGAAGGAACTGGCTTGGTCTTTCTCCACCCAGAACCATCTCACATCCCCAACCTTCCCTCCACTCCTAAGCACGTCCTCTTGTCTCTGCCCCTCTCTGGGCAACTAGAACAGGCAAAGGGACGAAAGAAGAAAAGCAGCATTGCAAGGGGGTATAAAGGATGGAGCTTCCTTCCGAGAGGGATGGAACTCAACCCTTCCACAAGGCTGGACCACAACAGCTCAATTCTTATTGACTTGTTTATTGCCATCTCCAAGCACACAAAACTACTGACTTAAATCAAACCTGGACCAGGATACACACATCACAGACTCTGGCTGAATTCTGCTCAGGGGTCGGGACGGTTGTAAGGAAATGGCATTTGAGCTGACCTGGCCCAACTAAAGCACAGAACCTTCACCGCAGGCCAAGTTCCCGGCGTACTTGTGGAGTCCCCACGGAAGTCAGCTGCGCTCAGCTTTCCAACAGCCGCTTCCCATGCCCGTCTTCAGAGCTGGGTTTTGTTTGGAACTCAGCTTGGATGCTGCAAGGCCAAGGGGATTAGTCAACAGTGTTTGTTAAACACGGACCTCATGGCCAGCATCATGCCTGGCACTGCCACTGAAAAGAAAACATATCATGCCTGGCTCTTGCCTATAACGGAGCCCCGATCTGGTTGGGACACTCTGGGCAAACCCTGCCAAGGCACAGCTTAATGCAGGATGAACGGGGGCGCCAGATCCTTTGCAGCTCAAGGAGAAAAGCCCAGGGAAAAACTGGGAAGGGAAACACGGCTTGTACTCGGGCCCATGCAGGTTCCCATCCAGCTCCATGGCCTACCAGCTGTGTGTCCCTGGACAAGTCACGTGACTTCTCTGAGCCTCCACCTCCTAACGTCCACATCGGGTCACAGTGAAAATAAAAGCATGAGACAGGGCCAGAATAATATGTAAATAACAGGAACTTCCATTTAACAATGCTTACTATGTGTCAGTGCTGTCCCAAGTGCTTTACAGAAGTTAACACATTTTATTCTCTCAACACCGTAAGGAAGGAAACATGAGCACCCTCATTTTGCAGATGAAGAAATGGAGGCCCAGAGGGATACAGGACCTGCCCAAAGTTATTCAGCTAGCAGTTGGTCATCTTAGTGCCCAGGACTCACACAGTCCTTCCTCCCCACGCCTTGCCAAGGAGCAATGGATGAAACTGGCTTGAGGTGTCAGAGATACTCAGAGAAGCTGGGTCATGGTGAAAAGCATTAATGTGGCTTTGTGCACCCATGTTCACAGCAGCACCATTCACAAGAACCAGAAGGTCGAAGCAACCCAAGTGTCCACTGATGGATGAATGAATAAACAGAATGTGGGACATACATATAATGGAATATTATTCGGCCTTTGCAAAGGAAGGAAATTTTGACATATGTTACAACATGGATGACCCTTGAGTACATTATACTAAGTGAGATAAGCCAGTTACAAAAGGACAAATAGCCTATTATTCCACTTATATGAGGTACTAGAGTAGTCAAATTCATAGAGACAAAAAGTAAAATGGTAACTGCCAGGGGCTGGGGGGAGGGAGGAATGGGAGGGTCGGTGTTTCACGGTGCTACAGACTGACTGTGTCCCCTCCCCAAATTCCTATGTTGAAATTCTAACCCCCAGTGTGAGGTAGGGCCTTTGGGAGGTGATTAGGTCATAAGGGTGCAGCCCTCATTAATGGGATTAGTGCCCTTATGAAAGACACCCCATAGAGCTCCCTTGTCCCTTCCACCACGTGAGGACACAGCAAGAAGCCTTCTTTCATGAAACAGGAAGAAGGCCATCACCAGACATCAAGTCTGCCAATGCCTTGATCTTGGTCTTCCCAGCCTCCACTACTGTGAGAAATAAATGTCTGTTATTTAAACCATCCAGTTTATGGTATTTCTGGTACAGCAGTCCTAATGGAGTCAGACAAATGGGTGCAGAGTTTCAGTTCTGTAAGATAAAAACCTCTGTGGATGGATGGTGGTGATGGTTGCACATTAAACCACTGAACTGTACTCTCATGGCTAAAATGGTAAATTTTATGTTTTATATTTTACTACAATTAAAAAAATAATATGGCAGAAAAGGGCTGTACTTTTCCCACTTAGGTGGCCCACTATGACTCCCTGTTGCCTTACTTGGATTCATTTGTTCGGTCGGCATTTTTTTATATTTATTTATCATTTACTTATTTAGGCTGCACCAAGTCTTAGTTGAGGCACACTGGATCTTCGCTGCAGCACGCAGACTTCTTAGTTGCGGCATGCGTGCAGGATCTAGTTCCCAGACCACAGATCGAACCCGGGAACCCTGCACTGGGAGCACGGAGTCTTACCCACTGGACCACCAGGGAAGTCCGTCAGTTGGCATTTTTGAGCACCTGTGTGTTTACAGCAAGAATCCAAGAGGCCCTGACAGATCGTCATCATAAGAGCAGACACATACCACTGTTGTTTTGTGCCCATTGCTTTTCGTGTTTTACCTTTATTGACTCAGGTAATCCCTGCAACCATGCTCTGAGGTAGGTACTATTCATATCCCCATTTTATAGATGAGAAAACTGAGATCCAGAGAAGTCAAGTGTAATCTGCCCGAGGTCATACAGTGGGAGTTCAGACCCCCGCGGCCTGGCTAAGACTCCCTGCTCCAACACACCTTCCCCACCTGAAACACAAGCCACGCTTTCATCCACACACGACCTCCGCATCCAGCCAAAGTGCCCAGGCTCCTGGAACAGCAAGCTCGGTGCCTGGAGAGGGTCTGCGTCCTGGTGATATCCCAGTAATGAATGCACTGCTCTGCTGCTTCCGACGTCAGCATCGGAAAATGCTTCCCATTTTTTCCATATGGAAGTAACAGGTCCCCAGCTTCATTTGTTCCATGCAGTGACACTAATTAATGTTCCAAACTCTGGGGCATGGGGACTGAGGAGTGTGTGTGTGTGTGTGTGTGTGTGTGTGTGTGCGCACATATATGTGGTTTATGTAACTTTCATTTTCCCCAACTTCTGAAATGATGTACGTGGTATTTTACCTGAGCCAAACTGTTTCAGCCTAAAAAGTAATTTAGGCTTTCTTGAAGTCATAAAAACACTGTATTAACCCCACAAGTGTAATGAATCCTCCAGCCTCCTACATCTGTGTTTTTGCTTTGACTCATCACTGACAGTGTAAAAACTGGGAATTTGAGACCAAAGTATCAGCCAGAGTCATGGCCTTTGGGGGCTAGTGGTGCTCAACCGAGGGTGCTACCACCTTCACTGGAACATTTGGAAAAGCCTGGGAGTGGCTGGGTTATTCCAACTCTGGGAGCTCTAATAGCACTTGTAGGCAGGGTCCAGAAAATGCTGAAAATTCTGCAAAATTGCAACTTTCCTGTCCAAAGAGAAACAATGTCATCCGTAACACTAACAGCTTCTCCATCAGGAAACCCTAAAATGTATCCAACTACCTGATTTTTCAGGGAAGAAGAAAAGGCACAGAGACATGGAAGTTTCTTATCCCAGGTTGCACAGCAATTTCACAGTTTAAAAAAATCTGACCCCTCCTATTACATTTCCTACTTCATCCTCTCACCACCCAGCTATCTAACCCCCCACAAAAGAGCCCCCAGGTACAGCCACCAGGAAATAGTCACACCTTACTCAGCAGCAGCAGCATTTTTCATTTCCAAGGCTTTGCCTAAGTTGTTCCTTCTGTCTTCAGTCCTAACCCTGACCCTGAAACCACCACATCCTTTTATGCCTGGCTCAAAGGCGGCCTCCTCCAGGAAGCCTGCCAGAGTCCTATCTCGGAACCAACCCACAGCAGTCTGTCTGTATTTTGACTTCCAGCCTGGGTGCCCACCTGCCTTTGTATGAGAGTCCTTTGTTCCCATTACCATCAGTAGGATGGAGCCAACTATCTTACAGCCATTATGCCATCCTATGGTGACAGCGGTCCAGCAGGGCAGGTCCTATTATCCCATTTTTACTGATGAAGAATTTGAAGCTCAGGAAGGTGAAGCAATTTGCTGGAGGTCACACAGGTGGCAAAGAGGATTTCCTCCCATACCTCAGAGCCCACGCTGCAGCTACGAGGGCACCCTGGCTTCCTGTGTGGTCATGTGCATGTCTGCCTCTCGTCTGGACCATAAGGTCTTTGAAGGTGGGAACCACATCAATCCATCCATGCTTACCTTATGCCATTCCCTCCGTAAAAGATGTCAAAGAGCCCAGCACAAGAGCCCCCCATCCCATCTCCTGGTCCAGGACCCGCTCATTTCCTTAGGCCCCCTCTGACCTGATACAACCTCCTTCCAGGTACACGGTGAGTCAGGAGCAGGGCCACAGAGTGAGAAGTCTCCTAAGGTTTCCAGCCTCCCACCCCACTTCAACAGCCAATTGCAGTAACCACAGTAGCTTCGATCGGACAAAATAAATAACTTCCATTCCTTTTTCCTGGCTCAGGAGGCTGCCTGGGATATGGCAACGGGCAAGCCTCATCAGGGTGTCCAGGGCCTCCGGAACCTCCTTGCACACCCTCAACCACTCAGGGTGGGAAAGGCAGTGAACTCAGAAGCCCTCTCTGCAGAAGACCAGGCCAGCAGCCAGTGAAGCAGGACCTGGAGGCAGACATGACGGGGAAAGAAGACGATGATGATAATGCCAGCCGTCAGTCCCAGCCTCTGATACGGGCTCCTGGTGAGCACAACACAGCAGACGAGTTGTGTGCCTACCCAGAAGACACTCCCCCATCTTTCTCCTCCTAACAGAGTCTCATTCTGTCTGGTTGGCAATGTGCCAGACCCCAGGAAGTGGTTCAGGATGGGTCTAAGTCAATCACGGTACTTCCCTTGGCCTTCACTTCATTGGTCCAAGGTAGAAGGAGCAGCTGACCCAGTGCTGGTCAATGATACATAAGGGAAAATGTACTGTCCCCTCGAATTGTGCCTCAGGAAGTGGTCAGAAGAGACTTGGCTCCACTGGCCCACCCAGATGATGGCACTGAACAACTGATGTGATCTGAACACCGTCCGTTGGGGAAATCATAATTTCATGGACATCCCTTAATACAACAAGAGCAGATGAAAGAGTAATAGAAAACAGCTAGACTAAACTTGAAACTAGACGACCTGGGTCCAAATCTCAGCTCTTAATTGTGAGACACGGGGGACGTGATCTCATCTGCCTGAGGGTGTTTCCATGTCTATGTAACAGGTTGGAGGACCTCTGTAAATGCAGTGCCTCTGTTCACAGAGTCCAGCAATTAATTTTTTTTCTAAAACAGACCTTACTTTATAGAAGAGTTTTCCATTTACAGAAAAATTGAGCGGGTAGTACAGTGAGTTCCCATATAACCTGCACTCAGTTTCACCTATTACAACATCTTAGACTAGTATGATACATCTGTTATAGTTAATGAACTGATACTGATACATTATTATTAACTAAAGTCCATACTATATTTTTTTAAATTATTTATTTATTTACTTATTTATTTTTTATTTATTTTGGCTCTGCCAGGTCTTAGTTGCAGCATGTGGGCTTCTTAGTTGCGGCATGTGGGATCTTTAGTTGTGGTATGTGGGATCTTTAGCTGCAGCATGCGTGGGGGACCTAGTTCCCTGACCAGGGATTGAACCCCGGGCCCCTGCATTGGGAGCACACAGTCTTACCCACTGGACCACCAGGGAAGTCCCCACACTGTATTTAGACTTCCTTAGTTTTTAACCTACTTTCATTTTTCTGTTCCAGGATCCCATCCAGGACACCTTATCTCATTCAGCTGTCACATTTCTGGAAGCCCCTCTTGGCTGGGACAGTTTCTCAATCTTTCCTTGTTTTAGATGAACTTGACAGTTTGGTGGAGTACTGATCACGTGCTGTGTAGCTGGGCAAGTGTTTTCCTCAGCATCTCTGCTTCCTCAGCAAACTTGAGTCACGCAGCTCTTTTCTTTATGCACCTCTTCTTCCCTTTCCATGTAAATTCCCTCCTTTTACCATGATAATAGAACTCACACATTGTAACAGAACTTCATCACGTCCAGAGCCTAACTTTAAGGCAGAAATTACGATATTAATTTCAACATTACTTCCATTGACTGACATCATTTTTATCTTAGCAGATTTTTGAAAGAATGGAGAGGGAACAGCAATGTATCAGATACTGACCACGAGCTACAACCAGGCTTTGGACTATATTACGGACATTTCATTGAATCTTTATAACAACCACGCGAATAAGCAAGTCCCATGTTACAGGTGAGGAAACAGGTTTAGGCTGGTTAAGTGGTTCACTCAAGGTTACTCAGCTAAAACACAGCACAGCCAGGATTCAAAGCCAGGTCTTATCTGTATCCACTTCTGCTTCCATTACTTCACCTGCACACCTCTCAGGACTGGCACTGTGTGCATTTACCCAAGACTGAGTATCTGGTGGGCCAGGTATTGCGTGAGACCCTGGGCTGCAAAGAATGAATATTTGCACGTACAGAAAGTACAGCTAGGAAACCATCTTCAGCCTCTTTAAACAGCTCACCTCAAGGTTCACCCAATGCTAGGTTCTATGATCCCACTCTCTCTGGCATCAATTTCAACACTTTTCCTTTAGTGTGAGAATAAATCAGACCTCTGATTTCTAAATGTGTGACACATAGTCAGGGTTGTACATTACAAAGTGAAGAAAGAAACAGTCTTTAACGTTATATGCATGAGGAAATCTATTTCTTGTTGATGGAAATTTGCCCTGACTCATTTAAACGATGTTGACAGTTTTACTTGAGTCTCATGTAGACTGAGTATATGCACATATGAAAGTATCACACCCACTATGCAATTATTTATTTACCTACTTGACCGCGGACAGAAAGGGCAAAAACTAATACATTCATCCCTATACCCCCTGTTCCTAGTCCAAGGCATGGCACCTTTTAGACCTGAAATCAATGTCAGCTGAATGATGCATCAGAATACCTTGAGTGTGATGAGCAGACATATTTGCAGACAAAGATGCTTAAATGTAAAGGATGAAGATTCTCCTATGAGATTTCTTCCCAACCAAATAAGGTGTTGAAATCATGGTACCTAATTCCCAGAGGAATTCAAGAAGCAACTCAACATTCCTGCTAACATTCTGGAATCCTGAAGGTGGATGTTAATTACTTTCCCAGGAAACCAGAACTGAGGCAAACGGTGGACATCAGCACCACACTTCACAACCAGATCCTGCCATTTTCTCAATGAAAGATGTGTCTGTAAGGGCAACCGGAATATACTTATTTTCATCTTGTTTTGAAAATGCTAATGCTTCTCACATTATAAATTAGATTCTTCGTTCTTTGAAAGCATCACAAAAGGCACTCGGAATTATAGCGTCAGCAGGACTAAAGTTCTCCATGCTTATTTAAAATAACTCTCCTGTTTTATTTGGTAAGAATTACTAATATGTGAACACACCAGAATTTCAACAAGGATACGGCTCCATCCCCCAAAGGAAATGCAGGCAATGGCCCGGTTTCATGGTGCTTTTGAGACCTCTACAGTCCTGCACACATTAAGAGTTCAAAGAGCGTAGCCATCGTGAGATACGAGGCACTGAATCAACATATTTACAAATACTTTAAATTCACAGGTTTTTTTCCTGAATGACTTTCCTAAATGAAAATTTAATGAGGGGGAAAAAACACTACAGAATTACCATGACCCTGAGGCCACAAGACTTCCTTTACTTAAGAACCACTGGAAAAAAAAAAAACACAGAAACATTTGTGAACCACAAGTTCTAATAGTTTCTTCACTTCAGAATGAGACAATGTACAGCAGGTGCTGTCAATGCCCCTCTCACCCCTCCTCAGCACTTTCTCCCAGCACCTGCCAAAGGTGGCCTTCTGCAAACAAATACCTTTGGCAAACACCCCCATTTCTGCCTAAGGGATTTCTCTGAGGTAATACCCCTGGGATCAGCCCTGAGCCAATGATGGATGGAGTCTGAGGGTAATTCTGCACTGTTGTACGTTGCATTACAGGGGCCCCTGGGGGGGCCAGTGTTCATTAACCCCCATGGCGACCTGCTTGATGATAAACGCATCCTCACAGTCTGCATTCTCTTTCGTGTCTTATTTCCCCACTTGCTCCAATTTTACTTATTTTTCCAATTTTTCTCAGAATCACCTCCTAAATCATGCATTCTCAGTAGCGCTGGGTATTGCCTTCGAGGGGGCAAAGTTGGTTGTTGGAGGGTGGGGTTGGGAAAAGAATCTTACTCTCTTTATATATGGAGCCCAGACATAAATACAGTACATGCAGGATACACAGTATATCTGTGGTATTAAAACGTCATGGGTGGGAGCAATCAGGGAAAGAAGTGTGTAAAAAGACTCCTCAGCGGGGAGATATTGCAAACCAGACTGCACGACTGTGCCTTAAATAAACCACTTGCACTGAGCACCTTGCCTCAGGGAGCTTCTGGAGGGACGCAAAGTAAGATGCAGTGGTACCCTTCCTGAGTACATCATGAATTCATTCATTAAATCCTTTCAATGTAGGGCAGGGAACGTTAGGGCCATTCATCAGATGAAACACTGGGGCTCTTACGAGTACGACGACCTGTTGGAGACAACAGAGCAAACTAGCCCAGGACTCAGGGTGACAGCTTGGGTCTCCTAGGGGCTGGGCTCTCAGCCACACCTTAGAAAAAACATGAAGAGCGTTTAGCCCAACGTGGCACAGGGAAATAACTCTATAAATATCAGTGACTGTTATTAATGAAAACAGATCAGGTTTCCATGAATGGGCCAGCTGCTGGTGCTGCCCCACAGGTGACAGAGTAATAGCCCAAATGTATAAAAACGCTAGTTATCACGGATATGCTGGTTTTGAATGCCCCAACTTAATGCTGGACTCAAGGGAGATCAGAGAGCATTTTATATGACTCTTGGTAGAGGGCTGGATTTGGGGGGTAGGGTGGAGAAAAGAGGGTCAAGGGACAAGGAATTTCAACAGGAAGAGAAACCCTCCTTGGCCAGAGGCCGACTGGGGCCTGTGGATGGACGCCTGGATAGCCTGCACTTGGCTTTGCTCTTTCTGCTGCTTATTTGATCCAGACCCCGAGACAAGGCAACCCAGAACAGTCATGCTGTTGGTAAGACTGCTCCACTGGTACACAGCCACTGGAAGCCCGCGAGGGAAAGCTGATGTGGCTGAATGGAAGCCGGCCTTGGAAGAAGAAGACCTGAGTTCAAGTCCTCCCTTTGCCATCAAAGTGACCTAGGCAACTTTCTCACTGCCCTGGGCCTCCGTTACCTCTTCTCTACAGTTCTAACGGTCTCTGATCTTTGTAATCTGCCAAGTGCCTCTATCCTGGTTCGTAAATCCCCTAAACCGCTGTTTAGCTTGATTAGACTTGCTGGTGCCTGAGGTTTCATTTTTCCGGACTGGCCTCACTAGGTGGAGAAACATCCGAAACCGATATACGTGGGGGGAGATAAAGCCGGAGCTGGGGTTTTAGGAACGGGCAGGAGTAGGGAGATCCATAGTGTGATAGGACTGAGTGATTTTCCATTAGTGCAGATGGCCTGGACCGGAAGAACATGTTCCCTCGGCTCAATATTTTCAAGTCATGTTGGATGATATTTCACCCCATCCCCTACAAAAGACATCCATAAAGGTAGAGATGGACTTGAACTGCTGTGGCAGGTTTACAGAAAATCTAATGGCAAAGAAACTCCATGGACAGGCTCCTCAGATACAACACTGGCTTAGCTAGAAAAGACAGATGTGGCGAATTTGTAAGAAGGGCCCTGCTGTAACAGCCATTTGGATAATACTTCTAAAGCAAATGTCCTGGTAGCACTGCCCAAGAGGGAACAGAATAAACTACAAAATGTTGTAAAAATGTTGGTTATTATTGATAGCTTGGTTTTATATGCCCCAACTCAGCTGTTATACTCTTACAGGGTCCAAAGGAGTTTACGTCTCTTGAAGGAGGGGAGGGTGAAGAAGAGGAAAAGGCGATCCTGAGGAAACCCTGAAGTCTTCAGCAGGACAGAAGCCCACCTCGGGAGGAAGCCAAGCAGAGCCCACGTACAGGATGCCCCATGAGCCAACTGCATCAGTACTTACTCCTGTTCTTCATAAACTACATGCAAGAAGCAATCTTGTTCCCGAGTTATAACCCAATCTGTTCTCTTAAGAAAACATTTCAAACAAAATCCTCTATCCCTTCTGTGGCAGAATGAAAAGTCCCATCCAACAAGGGTACAATTGGATGGGATGTGGTTTGCATCCTATGAAGCCTGCCAAACTAGAGGTGACCTGAAACCTCGGTATTGACTGCAGTCTTGTCATCTTTGACTGTTGTCTTGTCATCTCCAAACCTCTTTCTCTTCATTCTCCTGAAAGGCGATCAACCTAGGGAAGCCAACATCCCTGTAGCACAGGTACTAAGGCATACCGTTAATGGGTTCCCGATTAAAATACCCAGTGATGTTCAGGTGATGCAACACAGACAGAAACGTGGCAAATCTGTCCCTGGGCAAATGCCCAAACCCAAACCCCAACTGTGGGACCTGTCTGCTCCTCATACAGCTTTCGGACAATGTTACCTCAGAATGCCGCTCCCTGTGTGCTTTCCAAAGTGCTTCCTCACATGCTGCCTCATGGGATTCTTCATCAATCCTACACGTAAGTATTTGCAGACTGTGAGACAAGGGAAGTGTTTGAATCACACATCTTCAAACAACTTACCCAATGCATTTCTGACAAACTCACAGGCATCTCCAGTCATCCCACACCAGAACCACGTACCACAGGGTCTAAAATGACTTTTAGTCAATCCAACTTTGAAGACCTTTCCCATGCTTCCCTTCACACTGCTCTGTGGTCCAAAGATGCACCAAATCTTGTTTTCATTAATGTCAAAACTTCGAAACCCAAGCCAAAAAGAGAAAGAGAGCAGGACCTTGATTCTCTGGAAAAGACCATAGGGGCACACTTGATTTAGGAACCTTTTAAACATTGATGGAATCTTTTTAAATGAATACAGATGAAAGGGGGAACCTCCAAATAGTGCAGTGTTCTGAATTATTAGTCCTCCTAGTAGGAGGGGGAGATGAGTCGTCAACGGGACCGTCAGTAAATTCCTCCATCTTCGCCCCACTGCTTACACCTCCTTTGCAGAAGTCTCCCTTAACAAAGGAGACAACAGTGCCTTCCCCATTCTGCATGCCTGTGTTCCTCATTTGCATGCTATGACTGCATTTGCTAGGCTGTTTACATTTATTCGTTTCCAGTCTCCACCTCCATAGGGAAAGAGTTAGGT
>NW_020172779.1:14985740-15057067 GCF_003031525.2 Neophocaena asiaeorientalis asiaeorientalis
CTCATTTTCCTCAACATCCTGGCACGAAGCTTGGCATTTGAGTCAGTACGTGTGGCCTTGAAATGAATGACCTTAGCATGCTAAACTGCACCTTTCCCATCACCTGGACAAAGCACAGGGAACTATGCTCAATATTTTGTAATAACCTATAAGGGAGAAGAAACTGAAAAGGAATATATATATACATATATACGTATAACCAAATCACTTTGTTGTACACCTGAAACTAACACAACATTGTAAATCAACTATACTCAATAAATTTTTTTTAATTAAACAAATTTTTTAATTAAAACAAAAGAAAAAACTCAAGGTGGAGAGGACATTTGAGGCACGGTCTATACAGAATCCGTGAATCTAAGAAAGCCCGTTCAGCTCAGCCAATGGTTTTCAGGTCTGGCTTCATATTAGAATCACTTAACAATGATGCCTGGACCCCACAGAGCAATGGTATCTGTTTCTGGGGTAAGGCCTTCATCTGTATGTGCTCTGTGCTGTTTGTGTGTGTTTGGTCTTCTCTTTTTTTTTTTAAAGTGTTTTTAACTTTTTATTTTAAAATGTTTTTAATTAGAAGGGTAATATAATCCACACATATATAAGCCTTGCCTAGATTTTCCAAGTGTTAATATTTTTGCCATGGTTTCTTCCTTCTCCCTCTTCCCCGTGTATGTATTGTGTACACATACACACACACTTACAGAGTCTGTATGTGTGCTGAACCACTTGAAGGTAAGTTGCAGATATCATGACACTTCACCACTAAGTATTACAGCACGCATCTCTTAAAAAAAAAAAGAACCTTCATCTACATAACCAAAATGTAATTATCATACTCAAGAAGTTAAATTTGGATATATATTGTCATCTCATATGGAATCCCTGTTCAAATCTTCTTAATTGTCCCTATAAGAGTATCTTTGATTGTTATTATTTTTTTAACTCAGGATCCAATCAAGAATCATGAATTGCATTGGTTTGTTTGTGTTTTTTCCAGCTGTACTGACATGTAATTGACATATAACATTGCACAAGCTTAAGGTACATGATGTGGTGATTAAATATGCATATATATTATAAGGTTCATAAACACATCCAACACCTCACATACTTGATTTTTTTGGTGAGAATTTTTAGGATCTGCTCTCTTAGCAGCTTTCAATTATACAACAGAGTTATTTTTAACTATAGTCACCAAGCTGTACATTAGATCCCCAGAACCTATTCATCTTATAACTGGAAGTTTGTACCCCCTGACCAACTTCATCCATTTCCTGCACCCCCCAGCCCCTGGCAACCACCAATCTGATCTCTGGTCCTGAGTTCAATTTTTTTAGATTCCTGTATAAGTGACATAATATAGTACTGTGTCTCTCTGACTTATTTCTCTTAGCATAATGCCCTCAAGGTTCATCCATGTTGTTGCAAATAGCATGATTTGCTTCTTTTCTATGGCTGGAAAAGATTCCATTTTTTACATATATATATACCACATTTTCTTCATCCATTCATCCAACAATGGACACTCAGGCTGTTTCCAAATCTAGTCTATTGTAAATAATACAGCAATGAACATGGGACTGCAAATAGCTCTGTAAGATACTGATTTCATCTCCTTTGGATATATATCCAGAGCTGGGATTGCTGGACCATATGGCAGTTCTATTTTTAATTTTGTGAGGGACCTCCATACTGTTTTCCCACAGTGGCTGCACCAGTTTACATTCCCACCAACAGTGCATAAGGGATCCCTTTTCTCCACATCCTTGCCAACACTCGTTATTTCTTGTCTTTTTGATGATGGCCATTCTGACAGGTGTGAGGTGGTATCTCGTTGTGGTTTTATTTTGCATTTCCCTGCTGATTAGTGGTGCTGAGCACCTTTTCATGTGCCTGTCGGCCATTTGTATATCTTCTTGGAAAAATATCTATTCAGATCCTTTGCCCATTTTTTAATCAGATTATTTGCTTCCTTGTTACTGAGTTGCATGAATTCTTTATATATTTTGGATATTAACCCCTCATCAAATACATGGTTGCAAATATTTTCTCCCCTACCATAGTTGCCTTTTCATTTGACTGATCACTTCTTTTGTGGTGCAGAAGTTTGATGCAGTCCCACTTGTCGATTCTCAAGTATTGCACTTGGTTGTCATGTGCCTTTAGCCTCCTTTAACTGAAACAGTTATCCTCATCTTTGTTTGTTTTCATGACATGCACCCTTTGAAAGAGACCACGCCAGATATCTTGCAGGATGTCCCACCATTCGGCTTTGACTTTGTTATTTCTTCATGATTAGATTCAGGTCATTTTAGGCACGACTGCAGGTATGTTGTAAATTTCCACTGAACTATTCAGGAGGAAGGTAGGGTCAGTTCGCCTCATTATAGAGAAGCTGGATGGCTTTGGTTCAGGTGGAGTCTGCCAGATTTCTCTTAAGGTGCCTTCTTGCCTAGGTGATTCACATGTGTATCAAAGTCTGAGAAGCCTTACTCCAAGTGTGGTCTGCAGACCAGCAGCACTGGTTTCCCCTGGGAACTTTCCAGAAATGCAGCTCTAAAGCGCCTCACCCTGGAAGGGAGAGTTTCCGTCCCTCTCTGTTACTCTTCTGGTACGTTGTCTTCTATAGAGGAGAACCATGACATGGTGAAGAGAGCACCACCTTGTGGGTGGAGGACTCCTGCGTGATCCGAGCTCCACCACCAAAGTAGTGTCAAGAGCCTGGGCAAATCTCAGCATCTGTCATTCATTTATAAAAGAGAGACACTGGGTACCCTCCATTCTAGCATGAAGGGCCATGTGATGTTAGCCCATTTCCTAGAAAGTGAATACGGGGCACCTGTGGTCACTGTCATTCCCAGCGTATAGCCTCACTGCTGCGCAGAGATCTGATGTTCAACCGTCACCTGACCTCTTCATTCTGCTTGAACAGCTTGAAAATGTCATAAGAAAGAAGGCCAGGAAGAAGTCAGGAAGTTCATAAAATGAGAAGAAAAATCAAATGAGATTATTAGAAAGGGGAGGGCGCATGGATTTTATGAGGGGGGTACAAGAAGAAGGCAGATTAAATACGGTTGAGAGGGGAAGCAAAAATGAAACCATATTTACTAAGTCTACAATGTGCTGGTGGAGGTCATGGAGAGGTCATGGTGGAGGTCATGGAGAGGTCATGGAGGAGGTCATGCAGAGGTCGTGGTGGAGGTCATGGAGAGGTCGTGACCGCTGGTAGACCTGTGAGCTGGCTCCTTATCCCTCCGGTGCTGGGCATGTACTCTGCCCACTGTTCCCACAGTGGGAGCTGTTTTCAAGGGTGCAGCCTTGGGTGAGCATATGTTGTTGAGACCACCTGGATAGTGTTACTGAACCCCATGAAGGCCTCTATATAAACTTTTAAGATGCTGGCAGTTGGGGGTGGAGATCTACCTGTCTTGCTGCCCAAGACAAGCCTCGTATGTAAGTTCTCTGCTTCTTAAACCAGGCTACTCATCCAGAGTGGCCTGCCTCTTTCTTCGGTCTCTCCTTGCCCTCCATGTACCCGACCAATTTCAGATTTCACCTGGGGAACTCCTGAGGTTGCAAATCAACACAATGCAGTGTTCAGGTGTCTAATATCATCACCTTGATTAAACTTCACAACAATCCTGGGGGTGTAGGTATTATTATCTCCATATCATAAATAAACTGAACTCCAGGGAAGTTGAGCAAAGTGCTCCAGGTCACAAAGCAAGGAAATAGCAAAGTTGGATTAAACCCAGGTCTGACTCCAAAGACCATGCTCTTACCACTGAGAAAGCATGACACAATACAGATCACCTCACACCTGTCAGAATGGCTATTATTTCAAACAAACAAAGAAAACGACACCCTAAGTGTTGGTGAGGACACAGAGAAACTGCAAGCCTTACACATTTTTGGTGAAAATGCAAAATGGTACAGCTGGAAAACAGTATGGAAGGTCCTCAAAAATTTAAAAATAAAACTACCGTGTGATCCAGCAATCCCACTTCTGAGTATTTCCTCAAAATATTATTATCAGGGGATCAAAGAGCTATTAGCACCTCCATGTTCACCGAAGTACTATTTACAGGAGCCAAGAGGTGGAAAACAACCTAAATGTCCATCAACAGATGAATGGAGAAAGAAAACAGAATACTGCTCAGTCTTAAGAAGGAAATTCTGCAGTACGTGGCAACACCGATGAACCTTGAGGACACTGTGCTAAGTGAAATAAGCCAATCACAGAAAGACAAACGTTGCAGGAGTCTACTTATATGAGGCATCTGAGACAGTCAAATTCACAGAGTCAGAGAGTAAAATGGTGGTTCCCCAGGGCTGGAGGGAGGAGAAAGAGGGAGTTACTAACCAACAGGCATAAAGTTTCAGTTAAGCAAGAGGAGAGATCAGCTGTACAACTCTGTGCCTACAGTCAACAGTAACACACTTAAGGATCTGTGGAGGGTAGGTTTCCTGTTAAGTGTTCTTGCCACAGTAAAATAAAAATTATTTAAAAATGAATGAGAGCTTTTCAAAATCCTTGGTTCGCAATAATGAGAAGGAAACCCGCAAAACTGAGGAAGAGAATGCAAAGAGGAAATCAGTGGGGTAAGAAAAAAAGTGAGGATGAACAGAGATGGTTAAGAAGACAAACATCTAGTGGGAAATGAGAAAGAATACGATACATGGGGGCAGAAAAGGAAGAGAATGGGATGAACAGAGTCAGAGAACAGAATAGCTGAGAGAACTGAGTCCAGCAGTCCATCCCCTCCGTAATGAATTACAAGTTGTAGCACTGGCTGAGATGCAGTTCAAGGGATTCCTTACGCCTAGGCCGGGAAGTTGACCAGATGGCCAAACTCCGAGATTTCTGCTAACACTAATGTTATTATTAGATGATATTGAATATTATTAAGATATTATTAGAGGGAGGGGATATAGGTATACATATAGCTGATTCACTTCGTCGTACCACAGAAACTAACACAACATTGTAAAGCAACTATACCCCAATAAAAAAAAGACATTATTAGAATACATGTTCTATTGGGGCAGAGATCAGACTGTTTTGTTTTGCTTGGTTTTGTTTACTGCTATAACGCCAATGTCTAGAAGAGAGCCAGGCGCAGCGAAGGCATTTCTATTGACTAACATCGACAACACAAAGTTCTATCTATTATTGAGCACTTCTTCTATGTAAGGTGCTCTTAGCTCCACAAGAGTCTATATTGAGAACATTTTTTAGACTAAGAAACTGAAACTCAGAGATCCAGCAACTTGCCCAGGAACATACTGGCCGTAAGAGGCAAAGCAAGTTTGGGAAATCAAATTTCTCTTACTTCAAAGACTTGCTAAGACTCTACTTTCCTAAGGGGTCTCAGTGAGAGGCCAGTGTCTCTCCTCCACCTTGAGGGCTGTAGCTCCTTTAGTCAATATGCTAGGTCCACCAGCCAGGCCCTTCACCTTCCAGAGCAGCTGCTGGGTCCTTGCGCTCCACCTCTCAGCCTTGCCTGCCCGATGTCCCAGGGGCCAGTCCACCTGAGAATGCAATCAGTGTGCATCTCGTGATCATTTCCCGTTGGCGGGTCAACAGGTGATCAACTGATCATAGCCAACTGGCCACGGAGAGGTGGTCAGGGTAGTGGGATGCTTGTATGGTTGCCAGTCCAGCAATAATGCCAAGATGAAGCCAGCATCTTCCCACTAACAGGCTAGGAAGGCGGAGTCCCCAGACAGCCTCAGGACAGCCACAGTGGCAGGTGTGTATGACTTTTAAGGAGACCCTATTTCAGAATCAACTAGTAAACACTTCGTGCCTAATACTGGGCTAATTTCATTCATATACACTACTTTCTTTTAAGCCTAAAAACCACCCTATGATGGGTGGTTTTCACCCTCAACTTATAGATCTTCCCCAGCTCGGCTCATGCAAAGTCAAAGAGACTGAAGGCAGAGTCCAGATGTGAACTTCAAGTCCAGCCCCTTTTCTACAGCATCAGAATCCTTTTCAGCCATGCAGCTAAAGATACAGAGAAGTGATCAGCCTTACTGGGGTCACAGCGTGGTCTCCCACCTCTCCCCTACTGTCCACCGTGAGACTTCTGAGAGCTATTCTCATCATTAACGTTCCGTAATGCTGACTACTTATTACTGTTCTGAGAACAGGAAAACCACGCAGAACAAAGTCTGGGTGAACCTGAGAGTATGCGTTCACTCATCCATTCAGCAAACGCTTACTGGGTGACTGCCGTGAGCCCAGAAGGATGCTGGGGACTGAGGTGGCTAAGACACAACACAGCCCTTCCTCAAAGTAGTTCTCAGTTCTGCCGGGGGAGGTGAGCAAACAGGTCAGCCCAGTGCAAAATCCTATGCTTGCGGATGCTGCTGAGGAGGGGCAATTCTAGCTCAGCTGGAGGGTCGGGGAAAAACCTCCCAGAGGAGGTGACATGAGAACTCGGCCCAGGTGAAAGTGAGTAGCCAGGAGAAAGCAAGGGATGGGCATTTAAGGCAAAGGGAGCAGGGGCGGGGCGGACGGGTGCGGTCTTTGATTCTCACATTTGCTGTATCCTGCCTTTGGGAGAGAAGGAAAAAAATCACATCTCATGGGTCCGGTTCATTTTTTTTTTTTAAAAAAAAGCGTGCACTAGCCTGGGAGCCCACGGTCAGCCCAAATTCCTGGCCTGCCTTCTGTCATTAACCACAGCCCAGAATAGGATAATGGCTGCTTTGAAGCACGAATTTCAGTGCTTGCAAAATCCTGAATCATCAATGATAGGTATGGTTTTGTTCACTTGACCAGACTTCCTCCCAGCTGGAGGAAGGATGTACAGTGCCTCCACCAACCAGGTATGCTTCAGTATCAGGAGCTCAAACCCAGCCCAATGGGTTTTCCTGTCTAGCGCCCCATTAATCAGAATCCCAATACCACCGCCACCCCAGGCCATGTCCCGTTTCCCTAACACTGTGGTTCCCTGGGTTCTGAGCAGCCCCTGCTTTGATTCCAAACTCCATTCCCAGCCATTTGCCAGCTGTGAGCTATGAAGGGGAGGCAGAGGCGGGACTAAGAGTCCTCTTACCAATGGGTGAGGGGCATCCAGGGACGCCTGGTAAAATACCCAGAGTCCCGCAGTTGTTGGCAGAGGGTCAGAACTGGAATCCGGGCTCACAAACAAGTGATGACCCACTGCATTCATATGTGAGCTCCAGCTATGGGATCCTGGACAAGTGGTGCTATCTGTTTTAGTTTTCATATCTTCACCTATCAAATGTAGGGAACAATTCCCACATCATAGCATCACGGTGGGAATGAAATGAAATAAATGATTTGCATGTGTGAAAGTGCCTTTCTCCTCCCATAGTTTGAAATTTTCCTGGGTCCTCTCTGGGAAACTGAGGCTACATACAGATTTTGGCATTCCCAAACCTGATTCCAGGTGATGGAATAATTCTAGAGAAGGATAACATTGAGGCCTTACCTATCCCTTCCCCAGACTGGTCAAGACAGGGCTGGAGCGCTGGCTGGGAAAGGTGGGAGGAGAAGAAAGAGGGAGCCCACAAACTCCAGTAGGACCCCAGGTTCGGAAGTCAGCCAACACGTACTGAACACCATTTACGTGCAAAAGGACATGTGAGACTGTGTATGCTTGTGTACACTCAAATAATTCGTGTGCCTTTTTTATTATCGCATATTCCAGTATTATCTTCAGTTCAATTGAACTAAATACAGCACTAGAGACAGAGACGAATATCTTTCAATCCCTTTTTACCACCTGAAGAAAGCAAATGGAAGAGCAACAATTGCTAACCCTTCTGTCCATTCACTAACGCCTGCAAATACACGCAGACATGAATGCCAAAGGCTGGACAGCCCCCCTCCACCCCACCGCCCAAAACCCATGTTCCTGGCTGCATGTCCTTAGTTCCTCAGTTTCCGGAAGGCGCCCTTTCCAGGCTTCGGTAACCTCTCTGATGAAACCTGTTGCCAAGCCTGAGGTCCTGTGCAGACGCCTCCACCTGGCGGCCAAAGCTGGAAAAGCCTTTCCAACCAAGGAAGATTGGCAGGTAGTGTTTAACTCCAAGGCTCCCCGAACTCCTTCCCACCACGTAGGTCATGGGTCAATTGGAGAAGGACAGAGAGGAATATCCATTGCTAAAGGCACAAGAAGGGTCAAGGTCTTGGCCGATTCCCCGCCAAAACCCTGGTAACGGGTACAGCCTCCTAAGAAGCAGCCATCAGGATGACTAAGCCACAGACAGGAAGAAAGGGGTACCTGGAAGTGCCCTGCCAGCCCTGAGGTGCGTGCTGCCAGCTGTGATTTCCCCTCCTGGAGAGGAGCCACCACTACCATCTTCGCCCTCTCCCCCAATACAGCAGGATTTTCTAGCCAGAGTGTCAGGAGTAGAAGTTCCATCTTCCTTCCCACCACGCATTTACATTCTGACTAGAAGGGGACCCTCTCCAGGGGGCAAACCTTCAGCCCAGGCCCCTTCACACTCCCGCTGCCCTTGCCCAGTCAAAGCAAGAGAAAAGCAAGCAGTTCAGGGGATATTAAGACCAAATTATGGAGATGTTTCAGCCAAAATTATCCCTGGCCCCCACCTACTGGCACTGTTAAGCCCTCACCCGTCAGTCTAGACTTAGAGCCTGAGAATCACAATCAATCTCCCCCCCATCCCTCTCTCTCTCATTAACTTCCCTAAAAAGAATCCCAAAACATGCATTTTGGCCAGTCCAAGTCCCCAACTGGAGCAAACCACGTTCCTTTCCATACGAGAATGGAGCCTTAAGAAGGTAGCACAAGCAACGCCATCGACACCCGCGCTCAAACACACACACACACACACACACACGCACACGCACACCCCACTGTGGGCAATGTACCACTCCCATCCCCAACTCCAGGATGTATCATTTAAAGTCAGCAGCGACCCCAAATAGAAGGGACCCACCCCGAGCAGAGCCTCAGAGCGCATGGGAAGATCCGCTTTATCCCGTTCGACCTCCTCGTTAATTAGAAAAACCACAGAATTCTTTTAAGCTTGGATACCAACATCCGGAGACGGTGCCATAACTGCGCACCCGCGCGCACACACACAGGCCAAAGCGGTCTCCAAATCAGCTGAGGAGCCACGCTTGGATCTTTCAAGCCCTGGTGTCCAACCCCCAGAGAGTGGTTCACAGACCCACACACACACCTACACAGCACAGGGCAGGCTGGTCTCCGATTCGGCGGACGGGCGCCCCTGGACTTTGAAGCCTCAGAGCCGTCCCCAGCTCCAGCCCACCGACCCCCCCCGAACCCCCAGCCACACGCCGCCTCTGAGGGGCGCCCCGAGCGGCCCGGTACTCACACGAGAGCGTGGTAGAGCAGCGCCCAGCCCCGCGGTCTCTCGAGGGCGTCGTAGATCAAAGTTTGGATGCGTCGGTACTTGGCGTTGTTCCTCTTGACTGGGCGGCTCAGGGGGGTCTTGGCCAGGAGCCCGATGCCCTGCGGGGTCCTCCGCAGCCCCTCGTCGCGGCCGCCGCCCTCCAGCAGCAGGGTCCCGTCTTTGTCAGCTCCGGCCCCGAGCGCCAAGGTGACTTGCTCCACGTCGCCCGGCGCCAGCCCCACTTTCCGCTCCTCGTCGCCCGCCGCCGCCGCCGCGTCCCCTCCGGCCAGCACCCGTGGGCGTTGGGGCTTACCCCCAGCGCGGCGCGCGGCGCGAAGAGGAGAAGCGGCTGGGGGCGTCGTCTCTTTTCCCGCGTTCGCCTGGGCCCTGCATCTTTACGTTTTCTCGTCACCTCCCAACCCAGCTTCTGGGCTTCGGAAGTAAGATCGAAGTTGCTGGGTTGGCCAAGGCCGAGCGCACCGCGAACCCACCCGCTCGGTGCTAGCAATGCTTGTGGCTCCCTAGTCCCTTTGGTTCATGGTTCGTGGTGGACAGTTCCGCCCTCACCTCCCGGCCCTTTGAATGGCACCTCCATCAACTAGAGTGAGCAGAGACCGAAGAAATAGGACAAGGGGAATTAACTTGTTCTCTAAGCAGGTCATTCCCTCTCTTGCCTGAGTTTCTGTTCATTCATTCAATCAGTGACTAAACCCACGTGAGTAAGAGAGGCGATGTTCTAGGACCAGGGCAGACGAGGTCCCTGCGCACAGAAAGCTTGCATTCCTGAAAGGTGGAAGACAATAACGGAAAAACAATCATAACAGCATAGTTTCCTATATTGGTAATTCAACGAGGAAAGAAAATAGCGTCCTGTGCTACAAGCGGGGAACTTCTTTAAGTTGGTTGCTCCTGGAAGAGCTCATTGTGGAGGTGACATTTGGAGGTGAGGTTTGATGGTAAGCTGGAAAAACTACGTAAATGTCCAGGAGAGCCTTCCAGGCAGCAGAACAGCAAGCGCAAAGGTGAAGAGCAGCTTCAGCTTACTGAGCTCCGAGGAGAGTAGAAGGAGGTGAGGCCTCAGTTGGGGGTTGGGGGGTGTAGATCTTGTTAATTCACTAGGGGTCGTGCCCTTTGAACCTAACCCCCCCCTTCCTTCTACCATCGCCGCCAGCATTAGAGAAACCCTTCATTCCTGCTGCCCAGGCACCTGGTGCCTCCTTTATTTTTCACTCTCTCTCCTTTTGTCTGCTGGGGTGGAGGGGAGGGTGTGTAAGCAAGGCCAAGCCAAAGATCTATCCCTAGTGTGCAGAAAGGAGCCCCCAGAAGGCCTGCATGTGGAACGTGGCTCTGGATTTGCCTGGAGGAGTTGGCCAAGGAGAGTGAAAGAGAGTGAAGGGCAGGGGACTGGGGAGAGAGGAAATGGGGAAAGGGAGAAAGGATGGAGGAGGGGAGAAGAATTGGGGTGAGGAAGGAGGAGGGGGACCTGTATGAATGACTGTCAGAGGGAAGAACCTCAAAAATCTCAGCAGCAACAAGGGTGCAGTTTCAAGAAGGGAGTTAAGCTATGCTACAAAGCTGAAGTCCTTAAAATGGTGTTGCATTGGCACAAAAACTGCTTGGTGCAACAGAATCGGTTGCCCAGAAAGTGACTCTAATGTGAGAACTACATATAAAATAAGACATGAAAACTTATTCCTTGGTCAATGGGCTGCAGGATGGGTTTTGTGAAGGTTACATGAATTGGTAGATGGAAACGTGACTCCCCGCACGGTGGGACCCCGGTAAATGTTTACGAATAAATTAATGCTCAACAATTAGTTGGAACATGTTAGTAACCAGTCAGTGCAAACTCTGGGAAGGAGGAAAAGTATGGAGAAATGGAACTGCCTGGACGAGAAAAGGTCCAAACAGAAGCTGGGCACCTGAAGCAGGCTCCTTAACATTTGTTAAGCCTCCACCCCACCAGAGCACCAACACATGCAGGTACTTTCTGTCCCAGCCCAATTCCAGCTACCTAGAACCACTCTGCCCTTCATATTTGAGCACCTTTTGTAAAGTTACCTTCCCCCACAATCCCTTGCTGTTTTATTCATTCATTACATTTATCACTGCCTAAAATGATCATATTTGCATTTTGTTTACTATTATCTTTCTAAACAAGCACAGGGGCTCAGCATCCTAGAAGAACACCTGTTCTATATAATAGTAAGCGCTCAGTATTTATTGCCAGCATGAAAGAATGATGAATAAATGAATGCAGAATGCAAAGACTCCAGAACAATGCCTGGTACCTAATGAAGCACTGGCTGTATGTTTGTGTATGAGATTTTTGTTTTTGTCTTTTACTATTATGAAAGTCTTTAATCTTAGGAAATCTGAATACTGTTGTAACTTCAGTAACATAGTGACAAAAACATTTTGACAGTACTTAAAAAGCCTCACTAGATAAGCTCAAAAGGGTACTAGTCAAGGACTACATAGAAAGAAGGCATAAGAAAGAATTCAATACTGTGCAATGCATCAAAAGTTCAGATTTCCAAAGTGACAGTTTGGACCTCAGGCACGTGAGGAGGCTTCTATCTTGATAAGGTCCTCAGACTGTCAAATATTAACGTTTTAAGATCCAGCGCGGGGACTGTTCATGCCCCCCAAAAAGGGTGAAGAAAAGTCAATATCAAATTTGTAACTCTGATCCAGTTAAACCCGATGATAGGGAAACTGCCAGGGAGTTTGGAAATGGATTTGCTTCAATGATTTTATAATCTGATGGAGAGTGTTGTTCAGATAGGGAGTTTGGAAATGTCACAAAAAACTGGGTGCCATTTGGGAGACTATGTAATCTCAACCCTCTTTAGCACATTTTCCTGCTAATGGAAATCAGATGTCTATATCCCACTGGAAGGAATCTTCTTTGAAGCCAAAATCCCAAAAGCCTCAGGTGTCAACTTGGTATTGGCACCAAGACAGAGTTCAGTGACAGAGTATCCTCAAGAGTCAGGCAGGGGCCATGGTGGAAACAACAGGGCATCCCCCTCCTGGCTTTGCATGCCAGCTCTGCACAACTTGTTATCTTGAAAACCCAGCCACTTCCTAGTTCTTAAATTTTCCTCTCGGGATCCCTCCTCTCTTCATTTGCTTTTGTTTTCACCTCTCCTGGTGTTCATCTCACTGTACTTTAGGGCGAGTGAAGTCTTTCCCCTTTGCAGGCGGGGAGCCTTGCTGAGAATGAATAAGGAGAGAGAGAGAGACAGAGACAGAGAGAGACAGAGAGAGAGAGACCAAAAGACCTCCTCTGAGCCTCAGTTTCCACCTTTGTAGATCATACGTCTTAGGGTTAGGCGTGTAGTGGCCAGATGAACAGAAATGTGCTTGTAGGAGGTGATAATACTCCAGTGCCGGTTACTACTACTGTAATCAAATGAGCCGGGTAGTACCTCAGGTTCACAGGAACAGGCTAATGGGGACCCTACCTACCCTCTCTCCCTGCTCCCAAAACACAGTAAATAACTGTTTTAGACCATGTTTAAATTTGCTTTTAGTATTTGTTGCATAAGAAGTGCATATAGTTGTAGAGAAATTATGAAATATAAATCAGCAAAAAGGCAACGATAATAATTTGTCATCTTGTTACCCAGAAGTACCCTCTGCTAACATTCTGGCGGTGACTATTGCCAACGCTACTGCAGCAAAAACCAACGCTCAGCCCCCAGAATGGCACCTTCCCCCGGTGTCCAGCCAGCCACCCGGTGGCAGGTTGATTACATTGGACCTTCCAACCGTGGGTGGGGGAGATGTGACCTCACTAGAACAGACATATCTCCTGGATACAGAATCACCTCCCTTGCCCATGATGTTTCTGCCAACATCACCCTCTATGGACTGAACATACTGTATTCACTATCGTAGAATCCCACATAAAACTGCTTCTGATCAGATCATGCATCCCCACCATGCTTGTTATAACTCTACCTCTGGGAGGAGCCAGTGAGACAGGTCTTTGCAGCTAAGGAGACACCCTTTGCTTTTTTGGAAGAGACAGCACAAGCTCCAATTTGGGGTCTGTAACAACCCAGGCCAAAAGGACATATATTTGGAAAGGAAGGATCCCACGCCTCCCCTGTATGTATTTTTGTTCTTGAAAACCCAACTACAGCAAATCCTCAAAGTTGCTGCCCTATTCCCTTCCTCCATGCCTTTGTTTGTCTTCCTTTTCCTAAACTTCAGACCACTCTACATGAGGGCTTCGTTGCAAGTGAGAAGCCTTCCTGGGAATGAAAAAGATGAAAGTGGCGGAAGGACACCCCTGCACCTGTGACCCAGAGGATGAGGGCAGCTTAAAGTATGGAATTTAGACCCGGACCCAAATTCGGGTCCTGGCTCTGTGCCTTTGAGCTTAGTGACCTTGACCTAGTTGCTGAACTCATATCTGACCTCAGTTTCCTCATCTGTAAAATGGTCTGATCACCATTCAGGGATCCATGATGAGGCAGAGCTGTGTAGCCTGTGATGTACTATGCACCTTACTCGAAGGTGTCTGGACACATGACTGTGGAAGGCAGCTCAAATCAGGCGTGATGGGGAATGAATGAGCCCCCAGCCACATGGCACTCACCTTCACCCCAGATGGCAATAACTAAAGGACTTAGCTTTGGTTGTTCTCAGTGGGAAAACAGTGCCTTGCCTTTGCCATTCTTACATTAACCTTTAAATTTAATTTGCATGTTTCTTCGTGTCATTTTTCCTTTTTCTTTTGAATAATTATATTGGGTAAAATAGTCAACTCATCCATCTAATGCATTCATTCATTCATCTTTCCAGTGAGCGTTTATTGATTGCCCGTTTCACGCGTCACTCTCTATCTGTGGGAAACAGGAGGAAAAAAGAAAAGAAAGGTGAGTAATGAATTCCATGTTTAGTTGAAAAGATGAGATAAACAATGTAAAACAATTTACTCATCTCTGTATCATCGTGCATTTCAATGACCTGGATCAGCATAGACGCTCATCATCATCATCATTTACATTTATCAAGTGCTCACTATATGCCTGGCACTGGGCGAAGTGCTTTACGTGGTTTATCTCACTTAATCCCAGCAACAAAGTTAGGAGAGAGGCATAATGGTTATTATTCTCTACTAACCATGATGAAATGACACTTCAAGAGGTTAAGTACCCTGCTCAAGGTTACACGGCAAAAAATGGGGGTCCCAAGATTCAAGTTATCTAGAGTCTATACTTTCAACCCCTAAGTTGTACTACTTGCTGGGAATTCTGTGCCAAGTGGAAGCCTCAGCATATGCAAAGCCTTGGAGTCAAGACACAGCGTGGAGGGACTTCCCTGGCCGTCCAGTGGTTAAGACTTTGCCTCCCAATGCAGGGGGTGTGGGTTCGATACCTGGTCGGGGAGCTAAGATCCCATGTGCTGTGGTGTGGACCAACAGGAAAAAAAAAAAGACACAGCCTGAAGTTTCCAGGGCAAGAGGTTCAGTTGGCCGAGGCGAGCATAAATGAAGCAGGGGCCATTCGGGACAGGCTTGCCTAGGTACCAGGCTTATGAACTTGGGGACCACAAGGTGCTTTAAGCATAGACTGACGTGGTCCCAGGTGGTTGCAGAAAAGGCTTTGTGATGACTCTGGAGGAGAGGCTGGGATTGGGAGGAAGTAATTCTATTAGAACAGTTACAAGACTGTTGGTGGAGCTCATCTGAGAGATGTTGCGGTCCAGACGGAAAGTGGCGGCAGATCCCGGAGAAGAGCGGGGGGAACGGCTGCAAGAAGTGTTTAGCGCAAAAGAGTTCTCAAGAATTGGTATCTGGGAAAAGACAGGGGCTGGGTCACTGGGTCACTTGGCATTTTAGAGGCAGAAGCAAACCCAGCTAACGTCCCAGCCTCCCTCCCTCCTGACTGTGGGTTTCCTGCTAAGCTAAGCCTCCCTCCTCTGGCTCCAGTAATTGACTCCCTGGGCAGTCTGTTCCTTTCTCTCCATCAAATTAAGCTTTCTCTTCGGGTCTTGATTGTTAAAACACCCTGTTTGCCCGTGCCATTTACATATTCCAATTACCCGCTGCCATTTCCCTTCTAATGAGCCCATGTACCTGCGTTCAAGAGCGTCTGGCCCAGAGCTTGTTCGTGCAGGAGGGCTGAGTGCTGTGGGCAGAGATGCTCTTCACGGTGTCTTCAGACAAGGAGTTCCGGGACCATTTCCCTACCTCCTTCTAGTCCTGATGGAGTAGACGTTTGTGTCTCATTACCCGCCCCCACCCCCCAGACGCCCAGATACTCCATTTACCTTAGTTGACAGAGAGAAGAGCTCCATGCCAACTGGAGAAGCGTTCCCGATTCTTACAGCCATCATAAAAGGCCCATTGTACCCTTAGTCACGTGCGCAGAGCCTGTTAAGTCCCAGGTCTTCCTAATTTCCATCACTGAACGTTTTGCAGAGGGGAAGCTGATGCCTGGGCGCTAAGGTGCTAGGAACTGGACGGAGGATTATGGGTAGCTGCACAATGATGCTGCATAGGGAGAACTCAGGCTTTTGAGACAGGCTGCTCTGGGCAGGAATTCTTTCTCTGAAAAATGCTAAGCATTTGACCCTGGGCAGATTAAATAATCAGTCTCAGCCTTATCTGTAAAATAGGAATAATAATTACCTTGAAGGGACTTTTCAGGAGTCAGGGAGTTAATATTTGTAAACCTTTGGCACTTAGAGGCAATTAATACATATTAACTCATATGCTGAATATTAACATATTAATTACAATAATAACAATTATTATGATATCCAAATTAGAAGAGAACTTTTGGGTGTCAAGTCCAGTGTCGCCCCACACTTGGTGACAGTGACCCACATTTATGTTACAACCCAGTGCATGTAGTATAACGTACACATAACCAACCGAAGTGAATGAGGATACCTTCTGATATCTGCTATCCTATAGTTTTTAAAATGCTGATTGCAAGCGGTATTCGTCTGCTGGCAGTGCCAAAACAAAAGCCCACAGACTCACTGGCTGAAAGAACAGAAATTTAGGAAGTCCAAGATCAAGTTTTTGGCAGGGCTGGTTTCTTCTGGTGTCACCTCCGCGGCTTACAGATGAGCTGCCTCCCTTCTGTGTCTTCATGCGGTCTTTTCTCCGTGTGTGCCCACCCCTAGTGTCTCTTTGTGTGTCCATTTCCCCTTCTTATAAGGACACCAGTCGTACTGGATTAAGGCCCGTCCTAACAGCCTCATCTGCGCTTACTCACCTCCCTAAAGGCTCTGTCTCCCAATAGAGTTACATCAAGGTACTGGAGGTTAGGAGGCCAACATGTGAATTTTGGGGGGATACAATTCAGCTCATAGCATGAGCCCACTACAGATATTTTACATTCCACTAAAGGGTCATGAACCTAGCTAATAAAATGTGAATCCTGATCAATCTATAGCCAAGTCTTTTGGTCTCTACTTGACTGTCTCCAGCACATTGCCTTTCAAGAAGGAATCCCATTGTTGAATAACCAATACGCTCACCACTTAGTGCCCACTTGGCGGGAAGCCCTGTGCTATTAGGCACCTTTCCTTCTTTACCTCGTTTAATTGTCACAGCTGCCCACTGAGGTAGGTTTTGCACAGTTGTATGTGGATTGCCCAAAGTCGGAGAACAATGGCTGAGCAAAGGTTCAGATTTTTCTCCAAATCTCAGAAGATGCTGTCCCCATAATTGGAAAGTTTTTCTTCGTGGTGAGATGAAGTTTTCCCGAGGTAATGTGAATGTAACGCAGGTGGTAAAATTCAGGTGTTTCATAGGACGGCAGTGATAGCTCAGGTTTTAGTGTCTGAAGACCTAGGTTTCAATCCCAGCCTTGGCACTTTCTGGCTATGTGGACTTGAGGAAGCTATGAAGGTTCTCTCGTGCTCAGCTTCCACTTCAGGAAAATGGAGTCGTTAGTAACATTTACCTCATGTGGTTATGGTGAGGTTCAAAGCTAAACACAGAGACCCCAAGAAACTGTTACATTGCAGATGGTTCTTGGGCCACATTCTTATTTCTGTTTGACCCATTATTAATCTCTTTGAGCCTAATTTTCCATTATTATTATTATTAATCCCACATTTATATTAAATATTATATCCATAATAAAAGCTTCCTAAGAAGACTATTGAAAGACTAGATAATCTAACACATGTAAGACATTGCATTATTTAGAACTTAATTGTGTCTTGACTTTTCTTTTGATGCTACAGATTGGGAAAAAATGAAAAGAATATCTTTCTTCCTCAAAGGAAGAACAGCCACTTAAAAAAAAATCTTGACTTAAGACTCCTTTTTAAATGGGTGTTAATTTGTAAATTTTCTGAGACCACACCAAACAGGCTTTGTCAGTGGAAGTCCTGGCCAGGGTTTGCAAATCCCTGTGTCAGTGGGGACCAGGCAGGTGACATAAAGCCGCGGAGCTTATGTAAAGTGTAGTACACAGCACCTAACACAAGAGGGAGCAATTCATAAGTGGGAGCGGCAAGTCTGATTGTGATGATGGTGTTGAAAAAAAAGAAGAGGAAGAACAAAAGAGTTAAGAGAGTGGGGAAGAGACTCTTGGGCCCCCAATTCTGGGGGAACAGTGTTCCCCCAATCTGCTTCCCATATCCTAGGCCTCATAAAGGGCCACACTTGGACACAGCCCTATTCTAGGGGGAAGATCCCTGCTCTCTGGTTTTGTACTTCCCATCCTGGTCTCAAGCTTGCTCTGTGGGTGATACCCCAGATGGTTGTCACACTGGAAACCCTCCTTCTTCATCTCTGTTTGTTTACCGTAAAGTATTTTTCCTATTAATTATTTGCGGCAAAATAAGAATAAAACAACACAAGAAAATAATCCATTAAATGTCATATACCATATATTGTTGGCATGTGGTATACTTATACTATAGCTGTTATCTTCTTTTAATTCAAAACAGTTCTCAAAATGCTTCACATAAAACCAATGGTCAGGATAATGTGCTATGAGTATTCTGTCATTTTGTATCCCCCCAGGCATAGTTCTGTAAACCCAAAGGGCTAGACATACCTTATTTAAGAAAGATGTTTTTCAACTGTCTTTTAATATCTTCACAAGAGTCCCCCACCATTAGAAGATTGTGTCACTAAACCAAGCATCAGAGTGAGTTCATTTCCAAACTTGACCTTTGGCTGGCCAACCATATTTTCATTCACTTCTGGAAGAGGGGGCAGATAGTCACAACAGACCTCTGTATGTAAAAGACTCTTGTTCCTGTATGTTTACATAGTGCCTCTGTGTCCAGATGTTTTGCATCTCTTAACACAACCTGATATGGACTGATTACTGCTCAGGAATATTCACCCTCCCACACCCATGGGAGGATGGTACATCTCACTAATGTGCTTGTTCCCATAACTTGCTTTGCCCAGCGGAATATGGGCAGAAGTAAAAATGCACCATGTTCAGGCCTAGACCTTAAGAGGCATCACATGGTTGTGCTTGCTTCTCTGACAGCCCTGACCCCTCCTCTGTGAGAAGAACATGCCCCAGCAAGCTGCTGGTCCCTACAGCCTGGGCCCCAGAATGAGACATGTTGGGCAGAGACACCCCACCACCTCTTGACCTGTGAACAGAGGAATAAATGCTTATGACCAAAAGTTATGAAAATTTCAGTGATTTTCTGTATCAGGAAAAATTGGAAGTCAACAAAAGTGATTATTTGGTGTCCTTTCGGCAGAGTGCTGTAATCCCTACAGGGATGCTCTGATCTATAGGTATCTGTACCTTTGCTATTTTGAAACTCTGCAGAGATAAAAGTTAACTTGTAGAAAACTGATAGCAGTGCAAATGAATTTTGTGCTATAGAGATATAGTTGATTTGTGTCCTGTAGAAAAGATAACCCCAAACTTGATATTTTATGGCCTTTTAAATACTAACCTATTACGCATCTTTTAGCAAATTTATTTCAGCATTCCTGATTGTCTATGTATCTCTCTGTGTTCTTCAAAATCTCCTTTGAACTGGTCTCAACATCTTCCTGATTCTCTCATTACTTCATGAGTTGGATAAAAATCTTTACCATGTATTCATTTTATATATGCATGAGGGTTATGCTTTTAACTTTAAAATAAACTTTGGCACTTGTTACCAAGCATTAGCTGACTGATACACCGAGGTTCTAATCTAGCCCAGGTCATCAATTCACTGAGCAACTTGGAAAAGCTGCATGGCCTGTCTGGGCCTCAGTGTCCTGATCTGTAAAGTAAGGGTTTAGGACAGGTAGTTCCTTTATTCAGTCTTAAAGTTGATCCTCCCAAAGCCTTGTGGGGTAGGGAGGGAGAGCTTTATAAACCCATTTTACAGGTGGAGATGTTGAGAGGCAGAGAGATTTAGTGATTTCCTCTAAGTCACAGGATACCTCTGCCTCCCTGTTAATTCACCATCTACTAGACCTTTCATTCAATGCTTAGGTTCCTGCTTAAAGAAAAGAGCAGTGTGTGGAGTCTCACAGCCTGAACCTGAATCCTGGCTTCATGGATTAGTAGCTGTTTAACCTTGGGCAAACTGTTAAATATGTTGGAGCCTCATTTTCCTATGTGAAATGGAGATAAAAATGCCTACTTTATAATGTGGCTATAAAATGACTAAAGACTATCATGTCCAATATAGTGCCTGGCACATAGTAGGAGCTCTTGTAAATGCCAGTTTGTCTTCCATCCCTTTCAGCAAAGTCAGAGGAATACCTGCTTTAGAATCAAATCAACACAAAGTTCAACTCCTGGCTCTGCCACCCGCTTGCTGTGACTTCGGGCAGCTTGTTCAATCTCCCTGGGCCCTCATTCTATCATCTATAAAATGGAGATGCTAGGACCACACCTTGGTGTTATTCTGAAAACTACTGGAGTGCTGAGCATGGGGAGGCTGCGATAGAGGTGCTAGGACCATTGTTCTTCTCATTAACTGATGATAAAAACACTCAGGTAGAGTGAAGGTCAAAGAGGAGACCAACAAAGGTCTTGTATGGAATTTTGAACAAAGTCTGCCTTAAAAGCAGGACTGACATCAACAGGGGTTCCTACCAACGACTATAGATTTTGGGAGCCCAGTTATCAGCTGAAAGAAACAGAATTACTTGATAAAAGAACTCCTGCTTAATCAAGAAATTGAGTGGACCCTAATTTCAAAAAAATGTTAATGGGAAGTATTATGTATTTAAATGCAGTCCTGAAAGATTTATGCCAGTCTTAATGGCTGGAGATGTCCTTCAAATTTTCCATCTGCTTAATGTGATAACAAACAGGAAATCGACTGGGCTTAGGGACATGCAGTTCTGTTTTGAACCATAAAATCGACAAGGCTGCTGACATTGCATATTAAGTAGCTGATTCTTTCCTTTCCAGATTAAGAGCTCAGTTTTGTATTACACTCACGAAGATAAAACTTGGCTCTGTGGTTTGGGATGCATGAGATCTCATTCACTAAATATTTTTGGAGCAACTAAGAGTTTCTAGGATCTTCCAGGCTTGGCAAGGAATGAGTAAGACATAAACTAAATCATGGAAAATCTCTCACTATCTAGGAAGATGATGGAGAAGGGTAAGACAGAGTAAAAATGATTGCAGTAAATTGTTTCAGAAAGATCCAGGCTTTCCTAAAGCATCCAGTATGGTTTTATCCTGCCGTCATTGGAAATCTTGCAAGCTTGATGTTTCCCTCTTGGCTTTGGCCAAATGGCTAAAAGCTGATTTTTCCTGCTCCTCTATTTCAATGAATATGTTTAAAGCTTCATTCATTTCATAAACAGTTATTGAGCAGCTACTATATGCCACGTCCTCTACTAGGTGCCAGAAATACAGCTTTGACCAAAAGAGGCAAAAATTCCTGCACTCAGAAAGCTTACATTCAGGAAAGGGAGATAAACTGTCAACACAACAGTTAAGTCAATATGAACATAGGATTTTCCTTCATGTTCCAGTTATCTGTGGCCATGTAACCTACCACCTCACACTTCCTGGTGCAAAGCAACAGCGCTTTTATGATTTTTGTGGAGTCTTTGTGTCAGGAGCTCCGACAGGGCACCACACTACTGGCCTGTTACTGCCCCATGTTTGAGTCTCAGCTGGGATGACTCAACTCAAATGGGTGGGATTGGATCATCGGGGGTGAGAGGATCCACTTCCAAGACAGCCCCTTCTCTGGGGATGTTTGGACACCAGTGGGACTGTTGACCAGAGCTCTTATGCGTGTTCCCCTCAGAACAGTTGGCAGCAAGTGTTCCAATGAATGCGGTGGAAGCTGCATGACCTTTTGTGACCCAGCCCCAGGGCCACACAGTGTCACTTACAATGTACTCCATTGGCTGGAGGAGTCAAAAGCCCCTCGGATTTGGACACTGACTCAATGGAAAGAGTGTCAAAGAATTTGTGACTGTTTTTCAAACCAGCATTCTACATTAGGGCCAATACATTCATAGTGCAAGGCTTCAGATTTAGGGTCCGTCAGACCAGGATTTGAACTAGGGGTCAGGCATGTATTCGTGGATTTAGCGCGCATTGTTGGATGCCTGCGGGGTGTTAGCCACTGTGCTAGTGTCTCAGGCCCTGTGTGGAATGAGAAAGATGCAGCTTCCCCCTCACGGGGCTCACAGCCTTGCAGGAAAGTCAGGTGACTAAACACGCCATTGTAAGACCATATGACAAGTGCCATGACAGCCACAGAGCGTCCATGGAGACACACAAAAGGAGGAACTAGCTGAGTGCACTTGGGCAAATGATTTAAAGTCTTTCTGCCATTAGTTTCTTTCTCTGTACAATGAGGCTACTAAGACCTAACTTATCAGGGTGATACAAGGATGAGATGCAATAAGTAACCTGAAGTAGTCCTCAGTCAGTCACTTCATACGATCCTATTTTAGGTCTGTTACAACTATTTATCACTACGTGAACTTTCCCAGTTTTCTTGTTCATTTTACTTGCTTATTGTCTGAACTTCAGAAACTAGAATGTAAGGTATGCAGTGTATTATGATGGCTGCTGTATAGGAAATGGATATTCTCTGCTTAGAAAGTTCTTCCCATCTCTGTGTGGCTAACTCCACCTGTTAGAAGAATTGCTGAAATGTCATATCCTATTTAAAGCCATATCCTATAACCCCGCCTCCCCCTTATTCTGTCCTACCTCTGCTTTTCCCATAGCACATACCACTTCTACCACACTCTGCAAGGTTTCCATGTATTGTGTTTCTTGTCTTTCCTGGGAGAATATAAATTCCATGAGAAAGGAATCTTTGTTTCTTTTTCCTGCTGATACATTTCAAGTGCCCATCACTGTAACTTTCACGTAATAAAATAAATGAATGCATTGGGAGAGGGGGTAGAAGGAGGTGCGGTCGGCAGGGTGGTCAGGGGGCTTTGTAAGCCATGATTAAGAGTTTGTATTTTTTTCCTTAAATCTGTGCTAAATATTGTAGGATTTTAGGAGGATATATGATATGAACTGATTTACATTTTTATATTATTCTGGCTACTGTATAGAAAATGGAATATAAGAGGTCTGGATTAGATGGAAGGAGGTGAGTTAGGGGCTACCTCAGGTGTCAGGAGAGATGCTGGGGGCTTGGACCAAGCTGGTGACACTGGAGATGATATGAGATAGATTTAGGAGGTATTAGGAAGGTAGAACTGATGGGACGTGCTGATGGACTAAATAAGAGGGTAAATAGAAGAAAGATATTGAAGATAGTAGGTTTTTGGTTTAAGTAATTGAGTGCAGTGTGGTGTCATTCACTGATGAGTAAGACTATGGAAGAAGCAGAGGGAGTGTGTGTGTGTGTGTATATGTGTATGTGTGTGTATATGTGTATGTGTGTGTATATGTGTATGTGTGTGTATGTGTGTATATGTGTGTGTATGTGTCTGTGTGTGTGTGTGTGTGGTATCAGGGTGGGGCAGTAAGTCAAGATTCCCTCTTGGCCCTGTTAATTGTGAAGTGTATATCAGACATCCTGGTAGAAGATTCTCCATCTAGACTCTATCCCAAGTAGATAATCAGAGATGCCTACCAAGATTCAATGAGGTTTTCCACCGCATTATTTGTAAGTCAAAAACTGGAGAGCACCACGGTGTCCGGTGTCATCCTTGAAAGGGCTGCTAATGAAGATTATAACGAGACTGGAAAATTCTCATTAAATAAACAAATGAATGACTGGGTGAGCATTTACCGCTTGGTGTGATAAGCATTAGTAGAAAAGTATCCACGACATGCTCTCATGGTAAACCCTAAAAATTATGGAAATTTAGAAGTGGAAGAAACTTTGCAGGGGGCAGGGGCATCATTTCAGCTGGGGGAAGACAAGAGGTGGCAGAGAGGTCCTTGTCTAGGCTGTGAAATTTGATCCTATTCGTGGGGAAAGACTTGACCTGAGAAGGACCCACATCCTGACCCGTGGTTTTGTTGCTGCTACTTAGCCAGGTGACCTTGAGCATATCATTGGATCTCTCTGAGCTCAGTTTCCTCCAAGTCAAATGAGATGATTGATAATCCCTTGGATTCTTTACTTCTCAGGCTTTCCATGGTTTGGATGCCACAGACTCTTCCTACGGCATAGAAGGAGCCTTGGGGTTCATCCCTTCCAGCCCACTCATAATTCAGCTGTGGTGTGGAAGGCAGGAGACCTTCCCAGGGGTACACAACTCTTCTGTAAACATCTTCCTCCTCTTTACAATCTTCAGCAGGAGAGGCAGACACAAACAGGGCAAGTCAAAATTTGAGCACTGGAAATAAAACTGATGACAGAAAACAACTATCAACCAGACTTGGTCTTAAAATAGTCAATTGCAACTTTAATTAATTTCAAATAAAGTATTTCTAGCTTTATGAGGTATTTCTGAGGTATATTAGACTATTGACAGTTAGATTTGCATCAAACTTTAAGACTCACCAAGAAAAACTGAGCTTCTGCGACATTTTGCTTCCTATTGCCGGTCCTGTCCCTACTATTAGTTCATCGCCCCACAAAGTGTACTTAAAGCAATTTTCCAAAAACGCAAATGTAATTACGCACACCCCTGACACATTAAACGTCTGTATTTGAAACTGTTCAATGGGCCACCATTTCCTATGGGATAAAGACTAAGGTCCCCAGACCGGGTCCCCACGGGCCTCCTCCATCCCATCGTCTTCTCTTGCCATCTCTCTCCCATCCCACTTGCCCTCCAGGTTGTTTCTAAATCTTCCTGTCTTTGCTGATGTTCTTCTCTTGCGTCCTTGGACGGCTCTCCTCGCCTGGCTCCCCAGACAAACATCGACTCAGCTTTCAGACTCAGCTGAGCACCACCTTCTTGATGGAGTCTTTCCTGACCTCTCTTGCCCCAGATGGATGTGCTGCCTTTCTCCTTTGTGACTGTTTAAACTGTGACCCGCACAGGCTGCTATCCCACCCGACACGATTCATTGTCTTTGTTTCTTTACTTGTCTAGCCCCCGGTATTGACTAAAAGCTCCTTCAGAACAGAAAGTATATTATTTCATCTTGGTATCCCAGAACCTATCATGAGGTTTTCGTTAACTCACCATGCAAATGGATCAACCCCTTCTAAGTTCCCTGCATTTAGGCACAGGGGATATAGGAGAGGAGCAGAGACTGTATTTGTTTGCCAACATCCCCTTATTCCCTGGTGGTAGGTTTCGTATCTGTACATGGACACCCAACTCAAGAGTACCTTTGTCAGCCTCCTTTGCAGTTATGTGGTCATGGGAAAAAGTTCCAGCTGTGGGATGTAAATGGAAGTGATGTGTTCACCTTCTGGGTCACAACCTTTAAGGGAAGAGGAGTCCTCCCCTTTCTTTCCCCTTTTCTTGCTGGTTTGAGTGTAGACATGACAGCGGCCACCGGAGCAGCCGTTCCGGATCTCGAGATGGAAGCTACCTGTTAAGGATGGCAGAACGAGTTAGAAGTAGGCTAATTTCCCTTCAGCATCAGGCCCTCACACCATACCCGAACTGACTTTAAACTTAAATAAGGAAGATAAATTAATCGTGGCTTGTTCAAACCAGTGTATTTGGGGGCCTGTCTTTGTCTGTTCTGGCTGCTATAAAAGCATACCATAGACTAGGTGACTTATAAACAATAGAAATTTATTTCTAACAGTTCTGGAGACTGGGAAATTCAAAGTAAGGCACCAGCAGGTTCGGCATCTGGTGAATCTTCCTGGTCTCCTGGCTGTGTTGTCACATTGCAGAAGGGGCAGGCGGACTCCCTGGGGTCTCTTGTATAAGGGCATTAATCCCATTCATGAGGGCTCCACCCCCATTACCTAAATCACCTTCCAAAGGCCCCACCCCTAATACCATCACATTGGGGGAATAGGTCTCAACATAGGAATTTAGGGGGAAGACAGATATCCGGTTTCTAGCAGGACTTTTTTGTTACAAGAGCCCTCTCTGTACCTTGCTCATAGAAATTGTCGTCTACAGCACATTGGATCTCTTTACCAATTGAACTTGCTTAACATAAACTCTGAGCACATGCATTAACAAATGAACAAGTGAGTGAATGAATAGTTTCGGGGCTAACCAGAACCAGCCAGAAAAAATAAAAAGAAATAATTTCTCAGTTTGTCACAGCAGGCAGAGAGCATCAAGTGCTATGAGGCTTAATTTATATGGCGCCTGTGCTTCAGACAGTGGGCTTAAGCATTCCAGCTTCACTGCGCCGCCCGCCGTACCCTCTACACACAGAGCCACTGTGATCCTTTAGTTCCCCCTCCACACACTGTCCTGATTTGGTTCCCTCCCAGTCTTTCCCAAAGCCATAGCTCTAATTCGGATCCTCATTACCTCTTAGCTAAACCATGGCTCTCGTTACTGAGCTGGCCTCTCCACCTGCCCATCTTTCCCCAGAGTTGTTGCCATGGCAATCTTCCTCTGGCGCAGAGCTGATCAAAACCCTCCAGGGCTCTCCATTGCCTTCAGGTAAAAGGCCAACCTCTTTAAATTAGCTCCGTGCTTCCCCCGTCCCTCGCCATCCCGCCTTGTCTCCCACTCATTCGCCTCACCTATCCCACTTCACTACCCCATGACGCCCTTACCAGTGCCTTTCCAGATGCCTTTTCCCAATGCCTTCTTCATCCAGCCTCACTCCTCTTCTCTGCCTTTTAAAATCCTACCCTTCTTTCAAAGTCCAGCGAATTCTTTTCCTTTATGAGTCTCTCTTATGTTTTAGACTTCAAAGGATCCCACCATCTCCGTGGACATCCTCAGCTTTCTGTATTCCTAATACAGAATTTACCACACTTGGATTAGGACTGGATGCAGGGTGGGAGAGTGGAAAGATAACACTAATATTAACAATAACGTTAATAACGAGAGTAATAACATCTAGCCATTTGCCGAGGGTTTGCTACCGGCCCAACCTTCTACCCAGCATCTTAAGTACATTAGAGCATCCACCACCTGCAGCGGTCCTGTGGGGTAGGTACCATTTTCTCCACTTTAGAGATGAGGAAGTCATAGGTACAGAGAAGTTAAGTAACCTGCCCAGGGTCACACAGGAATCTTGAATCTTGATCTGACCGCTTACCAGACGCGTGAACTTCGGCAAGTCATTTCACCTCTTTGAGCCTGAATGCTCTCATCTCTCAACTGCTGTGTGGAGACAATTGTAGGACATGATGTCTTGGAAGTGTCCAGCCCAGTTTCAGGTACTCAGAAGGTTCTCAGCTCATGCTATCCTTGTGTCTTCAGAGATATATCTCGTAAGTCTTCTATCCGTGGCTTGTCGTATGTTTCCCTGTACGTGGTAGGTGCCTGCAAGGTGTTTGTTTATGCTGCAGCTTATATTTTGTCTTAGACGTGAAAGTCCTGGTCATATTCTGCCTAGTACCTCTCACTACAAGACAGAGGCTGTCCGCTAACGCATCTTCCTTTATTTACTATTACATTAATAATAACAACAGTTGATTTTAACTTAAAACAGGTATTCCCACACCCCTCTTGGTGCTAGATAAGACCTCCTAACTGAGTCCAGGTCAATGGTGTGAGAGCAGAAGTGATGGAGGCAAAGTGCCTCGCCTTCCCCTCACCCCTTTCTTGCCACCCGGGGCGAGGATGTGATGGTGAGTTTTCAGGGACCACACAAATGGGGTTGTACCCCTAGGAAGGGCTGAGTGATAAGGTCAAAGGGACCTGGTCTCTGACAGCTTCCGTTAAGACTGACACATGAGAAAAATTAACTTCTGACTTGTTTAGGCCACGGTATTTGAACCTCTGTGACAGCCACTAAACCTACACCCTAACTGGTATTGCCGTGTGAACCCAGGTGAGCACAATTGCACTGTCTAGTAGCTGAGTAACCCTGGAGAAGGTCCATAAGCCCCAAGTGCCCCAATTCCCTCATCTGTAAGATAACAAGGGCACGCACCTATGCCGTAGGGTTGTTGTGAGGATAAACGTGCAAGTTGCCTATCCCAGCGGTTGGCACAATCCCTAAGCGCTCAATGCATTTTAGCGATGACTGTTATCACAAGTCAGCTAAAATTGCAGCTTTCCACAAACCTACCCCTGTGTCTAGCTGGGTGGCTGCTCCTGCCCCTGAGGTCGATGGTACGATGATCTCATCCTCCCATGTTTATAGAATTTGCTGTACTCATATGTTTCTCTCCAGTCCCTCCTACTGGTGTCATCCTGGCCCTTCCTCCCTTCACCTATGCAGAGGATGGGGTGGCTCATCCCGGTCCCAGCAGGAAAGCAGAGAAGAAGGTCACACCACTGTCACCATAATAGTTCTGAAACGGCCGGTGGATCTGCAGGGTGTACACTTGACTCAACGGGGGTCCAGGAGAGGAAACAGTTTTTACTGAGTGCCTCCTGTGGCCTGGGACTCTCACGGGCACCACGCATTTCCCTTAATCCTCGTTCTTCCTACTGAGGTCGGTGCTCTTGATACAATTGCACAGATGTTAAAACTAAGGATGAGAGAGATGACGTGATTGGCCAAAGGTCACACGGCTGGACAATGAAAGGCCATTAGCGTGGCGAAGGATGCTAGAAGTGTTCTCTAGCTTTAATCAGCTTGCCATCTGAGGATAAGAGAACACCCGCATGTAAAATTGATTTATTTGGGGTGTAGGGGTAATTCCCTCCTGAATAATATTTCTGCCCTTTGCCACCCGCTTTTTCTGCCCTCGGTTCACTGTTACTGTGACTTCTGGTTCATACCTCCTGGGCCATCCAATTGCTCTCCCTCTCCCCACACCCAGGTTACACTTTACTCTCAGGTTATATTTAGGTTTAAAGAAAAGAGAATCTGAATTTTAGGGGTGGATGTTTTCTTAAGCAAATAAAAATGGCATGTTATATAAATCACACGTCTGTGCTCAGGCCTCTTAGGGACAGTGCTGGGGGCCTGTGGTTCACAAGCCCTTGTCCTGGGGCCCAGGGGAGGTTACAGGTGGAAGTAGGACACCAGGGCTCAGAGGAGTCACACAGGCTGGTGCTGTGCTCCTAGCCCTTGCTTAATTATGCTTAATTATGATCTGTTTCATACATTGGGATTTTGCTTAAGACTTTATCTTGTGTCATATGGTATCTCTCATATGGGGAATATTAGAAAAGGATACGAATGAACTTATTTGCAAAACAGAAATAGAGGGCTTCCCTGGTGGTGGAGTGGTTAAGAATCCGCCTGCCAATGCAGGGGACACGGGTTCAAGCCCTGGTCTGGGAAGATCCCACATGCCGTGGGGCAGCTAAGCCCGTGCGCCACAACTACTGAGCCTGTGCTCTAGAACCCACGAGCCACAACTACTGAAGCCTTAGTAATAAGGTGCTGGTTAATAATGCAGATTTCTGAGCTTGAGCCAGAACTACTAGATCAAAACTTCTGGAGATGGGCTGGGACCTGTGCATTTACATTTTAAATGAACAGCCCAGGTAATTCTTATACACATGGAAGTTGAAAAACTCCTGACTTAAGTGATAAAAACTGATGGTGTCTGCACAACCCATGAATGGCTCAAATGAAAAACACTGCCACCACCAAATGTTAGCAAGGAAGCAGAGCAACTGGAATTATCAGACACATCTGGGAGGCAAGGGAGAATTTACAATGGTACAACGATTTTGGAAAACTGCTCAGGAGTATCTACGAAAGAGAAAGGTGCAAGTTTTCTATGAACCAGCAATTCCACTCCTAGGTGTATACTCAAGAGAAGTGATACACATCTCCACAAAAAGACACACACAAAATGCTCCTGGTAGCTTTATGCATAGTAACTCCAAACTGTAAATGACTCAAATGCTCATCAACACGCAAATGGATAAATAAATGGAAGTATGTTCACACTGTCAGGAAATATTTTCTAAGACTTGGTACAGAGCCAAAGAGATCCCTAGGCAATCTTCTAGCTCAGTGCTGGGTGTGGTCCAGGGGTTTTCTGAGTGTATAGGGAATATACCTTTCTTTCTATGGATTCTGTGACTTAAGGTAAGTTATGGAAAACAGATAACAATGCAAATGCTTCCTGTTCATAGCAACTAAAAGTATTCCTGTTCACAAAAATACCAACAAATTCTGTCTGGTAGAGAATACAAATCTCTGGAGGTCAAATCCTCATTGGAACTTGTTTTTAGTGTTTTACCGATTCACTCATTAATTAATGAGTTGAATAAAATCTTTGATACATGGCAAATTTACATTTGTATAAGTGTCAAGTTTTTAACTTCAGAAAATGATAATTTAGATGTAAAGCTGGCTACTACACAATAACGTAAAAGAACAAGCTACTGATATACACTAAAACATAGGGGAATCTCAGAGACCTTACTTGCATTAGAAGAACCAAAAGCAAAGGACCGCACACGGTACGATTCCATTGATACAGAGAACACGAATGTGCAAAACGAATGGATGGTTTTGGAGGCCAGAATAGCATTTACCTCTGGAGGGTGGGTGTAAGGACTTGGGAAGAGCTCAAGGGCATCTCCGAGTTGATGAAAATGCTCTGTGTTTTGACCTTGGCAGTGGTTACATGGGGGTATCCATCTATAAAAATCAAGGTGTACGTTAATGATGTGCTCACTTTTCTATATGAAAGTGATACCTCAATTTCTTAAAAATACCAAACATTGGAAAGAAATTAAAGGACGGTTCTTTATCTTCTCAGCCATGGTGTTGGCCTGAAACACTGTGATAACTAAACTGCCACCAGCCCCCGCCCAGGAGCTGCTTCCTGTGGGAGGTGAGGGAGCTGGACACCCCCGTGGCCCATCGGCTGTGGAAGAGCATCTCCCTGACCCAAGCCTCCTCCGGAGCCGTGGCCAGTAACACACTTTGTCCCTCTAACGGCTTCAGAAAATTGGCTGAGGCAGAAACAACCCCTGGTCCAGACAGCTGGGAGCAGATAGACGGGACTCATTTTCAATCTCAGCAAAATGTATTTTAAGGAAGCCTTTAAGAGCTTTTCAAGGAAAGTGTGTCAAAAATTATCGCAAAAGCCTCCATCTCGGAAGTGGCCGTATCAGCAACATCTTTTACACGAAGTCAAATCAAAACAAAATTTCTGCCTAGAAAGAAAATTTCAACCACGTCCTAAGAGGCCCTCTCATTTGCAGGCATTTGTTGTCTTTGACTCCCCCTGGTCTCCCACTAAGGGGTGGTCCAGCCTTTGTTAATGACAAGGGACCTCCTAGCCTCTCAGTATTTATAACTAGAATTTGCTAGGGACTCACTGTTTCATTCCGTTGAATCCTCGACACAGCCCAGTGAAGCAGACACTATTATTACCACCAGTTCACAGAAGCAGACTGTCCCCTCCATGTATTAGAGACTCCAACATAAGCGCAGCAGGCAAACCCTTCACGGCATGTCTCTGGCCCACCTCTCCTGTCCCATCTCCCCTCGTACATTCCTGCCAAACTCCGGGCCTGCTGTCCCCCCAGACGTGGGGTACCATTTCTCCCCTTCTTAATTATTCCCACTACCCCTCCAGGTTTTCCTGGAGAAAATCTCCATGTTTTCAAAGGCCACTCCCTTCAAGAGATGTGTGTCCACCAAACTCTAGGGTCAGCGGACAACGGCCCTCTTTGTACCCCCTATCTCCTTAGGCACACTTTTTTTTCACATCTTAAATCAGTGTGTGTTTAATAGGATGTATTAGTGCATAACTGAATAGAACAGCTCTAAAAACATTTGAAAAATACCCAAAAAATTGCTTCCTTATCCTGATTTAAAAAAGGATTCAACATTCGGTTTCAATACAACTTGGTATATATCCAGTTACCATTCATTAATTTTCTTTATGCTTACTAACCTCAATATATTCTTTTTTTATTTTAATTTTGTATTGGATTCTAGTTGATTTACAATGTTGTGTTAGTTTCAGGTGTGCGGCAAAGTGATTCAGATATACACATACTCATATTTATTCTTTTGCAAATTCTTTTCTCATTTAGGTTATTACAGAATACTGAACAGAGTCCCCTGGGCTATACTGTAGGTCCTTGTTGGTTACCTGTTTTAAAATAGTAGTGTGTATATGTCAATCCTTAGACACACTTTAAAGAGGGCAGCAGAGACTCTAATAAACTCATTTATTACATGTCTGTCTCCTCATCAGACTGTGAGTCGCTGAATATTGACGTCTGTGTCACGTTTGTCTTTCCTTCTCCTTCCCCTCCTCCTTCACAAAGCTCTCGGTACTTGCTGAGTGAAGAAAGTTTGTCTGTTTGTGACAGAGATAGTGTGTGGCCACCCAATACACATCTTCCCCTTTTTTTCTCAGCTATAGAACCTCAATTTCATTCAATGTAACCACGCACCCAACTAAGAATACATCTTTCCCAGCAGCCTCTGCAGCTGGTGAGGCCCTTCTTTCATGCTTCTGGTAACACCAGCTCTTTCTCCTGCCCTCGCAGGCCTGGGGCTGGGGACAGCTTCCAACTGTCACCAGTACTTGGGTGCTTTCACATTCCTCAATGACATCCCTCACCCTGTAAGTGGACCCTTGATTCAGTTTCTTCAAAATCCCAGCGGAGTGCCTTCTGTTTCCTACTGGGACCCTAAGTCTAAATTTTCTTGATTCATCTCCTCCTGTTGTTTCAGTATTTCTTTGTTTGAACTTTAAAATTTTAAATGCATGGTCTTACTAAGTCATTCTATAGCCTGAAACAATTATGACACATTCCCTTCCCTTCCCTGAGTTATGTTTCCTCATAGTTTGGGGTCTTTGTCTGACTTCTGCTTGCTGTGTTCCTTTCAGGAGTGTAGTTTTTTCTTCTGTACTGTATTTGCTGAGTCATTGTGTCATTTGTTTCCATCTGTCCCCTGCTTAGGTAGCTCTGGGTAGATGTTCTATTTGCTCCGATCCTAGAGGGCTGATTCATTGAATGTTTTCTCACTGTGTATGAATCCAGTGTAGTTTTCCTCTAAGGTACAGTGTGAGTATTAGGAATGGGTACTTGGTGTTCTTTCTATGTTCCCAAACATGTTTCTGTGTCTCCAAGGCTGCCAGCATTCCTTGGCCACATGGCTCCAGTCTCTTCCAGCCTCTGCCCTCCACTGTCATACTTTACCTTCTCTGTCTCTGAAATCAGATCTCCCTCCTCCCTCTTCTAAGGACCCTTGTCCTTACACTGAGGGCCCAACCCAATCATCCAGGGTTATCTCCCTGTATCATGATGCTTAACTTAATCCATCCACAAAGTCCCTCTTGCCATGGAAAGTAACATTCACGTTTTCCAAGGATTAGGCCGTGGTCATCTTTGGAAACAATATTCTGTCTACCTCACCCACTTTACTGGATAGTAGGAGACAAAATCAAAACAGGAAAAGGATAGGAGAGGCCCATGGAATCTTCAAGGTTCTTGATGAACATTTGCCAGGGTGACCTTCCTTCTTAGGGGCCCCCATCAAAGTCAGGGGCATGTCTTATTCCTCTCTGGTAATGCACTAAGCAGTATAGGACCCCGCCCAGGGTATATGTTTTGGGGGGTTGACAAATGAATTAATAAACAAATAAAAGAATAAATGAATGAGTAAAAGAATGACTGAATAAGTGAATGATGAGGGAAGGACAGGAAAATAAAAGTTGACTTGCCACCAATTTAAGCATATGCCAGGCCAGTTCTATGGCCCCTACAAGGAAAACGGTTTTCACATCCTGGAGGCCTGAGGGCTCGGTGTCATCACAGCTGTCCTGTATCCTGTTATGTCACTAACCTGCTCCATAGCCACCAAGGGAGGCTTGATGGTCTTCATTTACAAGCAAGCGGACGGACGCCCGTTACCCAAGGCCACCGAGGGAGTGTCACAGACCTGAGATTCAAAGCCAGCTCTCAGTTGGAACCGGGAGGCTTGCAATGCAGACGGGAAGGCGGGGAGCTCTGGGAAACGGGAGGCACTGCTGTCTGCGGAGCACCAGTTGTGTGTGGTCACTGTGGTCAACCTTTCTCATTCGTGGTCTTGGCTTTGTAACAGCCCTGGTAAATCAGTGATATTGGTCCCACTTCAGGAGCAGGAAATAGGAGCCCGGAGATGTCAGGCATGCTGCTCAGAGTAGAGCAGACGGTCAAGGGCAGAACTGGATTTGAGCCCAGGCTGGTTCCAAAGCTGTGTTCTTAGCCATTCGACGAGGATGCTGGACGTCGGTTGAGAATGAGGCCCCCGCCCCTGAGGAAGGAGAGACGATCTCTGTAATAGCATTTACCTTTCTCTTAGGAGAGCTAGGAAGACTCTATTGGATCAGATCAAAACCCAGCTTGCTAGATGGATGCAGCAGAGACCCTGTACTCCAAAGCAATGCTGGGGGTCCACGGGCTGCTCTGGTCCCACAGTTCAGGGCCACGAAGGGACTGCATACCACCTCTGATGTATGTGCTGGGTCAGACACAATGAATTCTACCTGCATCAAGGCTTGTTCCGCATTTGGGAACAAGGCTCCTATCGCACGAGGATTTGAAGAGGTGACTCAGCAGGCAACCGCTGGGGAAGGCAAATCAGGGGCAGTGAAGGGGGAGGTCAGCCCTGCCTCTGAGTGACCTGAGATACCTTCTTCCCTTCTCGGGACTTCACCCTGTACTCTACGCACCAGTCTCTGAGTTATTTCAGTGCTGACAGTCTGGGACTGCCAGGAATAAAACTAGTGTCTGGTCATGGCAAATGAGTCAGTGTAAAGGGAGGTTTTTTGTGTATCCTTCTAAGAACATTTGGTTATTCATCAATATTGATGAGGAACTTACGACGCTCTTGGATGTGGCGGGAGCTCCCCTCTGGCTGATGCAATCGGGTCGTGACTTTGAACAGCTATTGGATTTTGCAGAAATCCTAATCTGGGGATTGCAGAGACAAGCTCCCCTTGCAGATGGCTTCTGATTGGCCAGCAGGATATTTTTTAAAGAAACTCCATGGCTTCCCATAGGGCATGTCCTCACTGCCATGTCACAGACCCACCCCTCCTTTGTGCTGGTCGTGGATGGCATTTGAATTTCTGCTTATAAATTAGACAGCAGATCTGCATTCCAGAATGCTGGTCCGAGCCTTCACTTCTTCTCAGCCTTCGCTGGCCCAGGCAGGCCGAGGGGCAAGCTGTCATTTGCGGGCTGCCCTTTCACTGAAGCAGGAGCGGAACAAATGCTTTGATCCTCCCCTGCCCTGCAGGGCTCTGCCCAGCAGCCAGGCCCCGCGGAGAACCTGGAGGCCAGCGCGAGCGGGATTCTCTCCTATGCATTATTCACATCAGTGCTTCCCTTTCTATTTTTAATGTTCAGTGTGTAGAGCGATTCCCTGCGCCAGCTATTTTTAGCAACGTTGCTGCCAGCTGACACCAGAGACAAAGGCACCGAGGCACCTTGAGAATGACAAATGGCGATTCCAAAGATGAAAATAGAAGGGCTATTTTTCTTCCTGGAAAGAGAGAGAAGAAAACGTCTACAGTTGCAAAGTTGCTGGGGCTTGTGTTGAATTTATAATTTGGAACACAGCCGGCCACACTCAGGGAGGGTTTCCTTTGTCTCTTTCTCTTTCTCATCCTTTGTCCCAAGCGGAATATACCCTCCTTTGCAGAAGCTTTCGCTGGTGCTCCCCTTTGCTTCCCATGAGCCCCCCCCCATCTAGATATAACACCTCCATTATTGCAGTAATAATAAATGCATTATCCTCATACGGTATTGTAAATGTTTGCCTCCCTCCAGGCTATGAGTTTCTTGAGGGCAGGGACTTAATGTTTGGTCTCTATTGTCTAGTACTATGAAAGAAAAACAATCCAGAAACTGGCTGGGCCCTCACGGCAAGGCCAGATCCGTCTGCTGCTGGACATAAACCTTCTCCAGGACACCAGCATCCTACAAGGTTACTCTGAGACTATGGGAAAGTGATACAAAACAGGGCCACTTCATAATCTTGTCTGGGAACAGGTCAAAATGAGGTCCCTGGGCCACCCACTAAATATCAAACATCCCCACCTCTTGGCTACAATAAGTGACTGAGACCTCTTTTCCAATCCCAGTCTTGTCCTCGCTCTAGTCTCCCCTCCCTATAGATTGAGATTTATTGAGAAACCCAAACGTAAATTGTCCCCACTTTCTAACAACACCCAACTTAGAGTTGACCCCTGCGCCTTTAGTGGACCCCAAATCCCCAAACAAGGCCCAAATCCTAGAATAGGTTCTTTCTGGTCCCCTTTTACTGAGACTCCCCATGGTTCTCTATGCTCTGCCTTCTCGCTCCTACAACAAGTAGCATACCTGGTTTGCTCAACTCCAAGTATGTTCCTAGTGGCCTTTGACCAAAGGGTGTCGACAGCACAGTCTCACATAACTAGAAGGTCAGTACATGTTTGATGTCCACCCAGGGCCTGGGCACGGGTGAGGCAAGCCAGGCACCCAGGCAGGGACCTGCAGTCCTGGCATCTCGCTTGAGTCACCCTTGCCCTGCCCTGCGCGTCACTGACACGCTAAGTGAGCAATTACTTTGTGCTGCCCCTAGCTCCATCTTACAGCGATCCTATGAGGAAGGGGTGATTATTTTCATCCATTTTTTGGATCAGGAAACAGAGACTTCAGAGGCTAAGTAAATACCCCAGGATGCCAAGGTCTTGAGGGGTAAGAAGAGACTGCTCCAGGTCTGGCTGTGTTACTGCCCATGATAACACACTGCGCATGCATGCATGGAACGTGGATGGACAAACGTAGGCTTCGAAGTCTTCGTAGGATTTTAAATTTGAGGAGAGGACTCTACCTGTATGCTGAACAGAGTGTCTGACACATACGAACTGTCGAATGAAGGCCTCGCTGGTGGTGCCTGTATTGGAAAAGCCCAGGCCAACTGTGTAATTACTTCTTCCTGCCAATGACTTGTTCCGGAACAAGTATTTGACCTAATTCTAGGATCTGAGACATGAGAAGCAAGCCTTGAGTGGAGCTTCTGGGAAATGGCTTCCTCTCCCCTTAAAATGAACCCCTGGAAGAGCTGGTCTTCTTTCTTCTGTCCATGCAGCCCTGATGGGCTGTGCCACTCAGACCATTGCTGCAGCCTCTGAGTGAGGCCAGCCCTGAATGCGGTGAACGTAACTCTCCTTATGTGAGATGCACGTTTCCTCGTTGACGAGGCCTGTTTACGTCGGACTTTCTGTTACTTACCTGTACACTCAGACCCTCGCTCCTACAAGCAGCTTGTGCTTTGAGGCTTCCTCAGACCATCCCAGATAAAATAGCACTGTCTGGGCTTCCCTGGTGGCGCAGTGGTTGGGAATCTGCCTGCCAATGCAGGGAACATGGGTTCGAGCCCTGGTCCGGGAAGATCCCACATGCTGCGGAGCAACTAAGCCTGTGCGCCACAACTGCTGATCCAGAGAGCCACAACTACTGAGCCCGTGCGCCACAACTACTGAGCCTGCACTCTAGAGCCTGCGAGCCACAGCTACTGAGCCCATGTGCCTAGAGCCCGTGCTCCACAACAAGAGAAGCCACCGCAATGAGAGGCCCGCGCACCGCAACGAAGAGTGGCCCTTGCTCACAGCAACTGGAGAAAGCCCACGCACTGCAACGAAGACCCAATGCAGCCAAAAATAAATAAATTAAAAAAAATAAAAAGCACTGTCTGTAACCTCCATCCCCTCAGTCCATATAATATTCATACCTGGCACTAATCACAACCTGACGTTGTATTACTCATTCAATTACCTACCGCTTTTTTGTCCATTTTCACCTCTAGGAGGTAAGTTCCATCAGACCAGGGTGAAGTCTGTCTTGTTCATTCCACATCAACACTGTCTGGAAGAATATGTGTGGAATGAATTAACAAATGGAAGGTGTTTGAATGAGAAAAAAACAGGATTCTTTTTGCAAACCTTCACCCAAATCCAGCCTTTCAGGATGGTAGATACTGGGGTTGGAGAGGCTGAATGACTCACAGAGAGAGACGAGGAAACAGGTGTCGAGACCAGGTGGGTCTGAGTCCAGGCCCTTGTTCTTAACCACTGGGCTCTCCTGCCTGGTTGGGCATGAGATGGGGTGGGTGTTTAGCCTCTTGTGCAGAATGTGGTCTGTGTACAACATGTGGGCTACTAGCAATAAAGGGAGGACATTGAAGATTCCATTTTATTCAGTCCACATGTGGAGTCACGGGTTAAATTCTCAGTACTGTGCTTTGGCCAAAGGGAACATATTTAGAAAAGAGAAACTTGGCGGATGGGGGTGGGGTCTTAAAAACTTTCAGGGAGCTGGGTATGTTTATTTAGAAACAGGGGAGCCTGGGAGGAGGGTCAAAGGAAGAATGGGAGGAAGGACATGGGAATTTCTAGGACACTGTATTCCCTTCGATCACCCACTCATAGCTAAGGGAGTCACGTGCCGGCTGAAAAGTCATGTGTTCCATCACTAAAGAAATCAGCAAGAACAGAAACATGCTGTGTGTGTGTGTGTGCCCGCGTGCGTGTGTGTACACATGTGATCTTATAAATATGGAATCATACCAGTGAGAACACGGATAGGAACGTCTGGAGGTTGCGTGAAGAGATCTGCAGTAAGTTTCTTTTAGGTCTGGTGGTTTTCATCTGAAGCTTTTCCCACTACGTCCAGATATTAGTTCAAAGATTTACTTGGGACCTAATTTTTGGCCACCTTTCACCACTGGGTTGATAAATTCTTCATCATAATCATCTCATATCAGCCTGGAATCCCTGGGACCCAGTCAGCTTTGCAGTTTCCACCTCTCTGTTTCTTCACTGTCACCCGGGACTCTTGACTCAGATTCTTCTGTCCCCGTGATATCAGTACTCGCGTGAGTCCAAGGATGGATCCACAGCAACACCCACTAATTTTGCAACCCTTAGAGCCTTAGCCTTTTGTATTTCCCTCAGAGCAGCCTTTTCTGGGCCCACTTCATCCTGGCCCTACTGGGGGGTGGAAAGCATGAATGCTGAGTCGTCATGTGAAAGACGATAATTGTCTTCATTGGGCTCAGGGGGTGAAAACCAGAGAGAGGGGTTTTAGCTAAACATCAGAAAGAAGCTGCCAATATTAGGCAGAGCGGCTCAGAGATACAGAGGGCTTCTTTGTGAGGTAGTGAGATGCCCAGCACAGGGAATTTACAGGCAGAAACCAGAACTACTTGGCAGAAATGTTTCAGAGAACCAGCATGGGTTGTGTGAGTCTCGGGGGTGCGGTGTCGGCAGAAAGGAAGGGTTGATGAAGCAATTGCAGAGTCTTTGAGTCCATAACCTTCATCCTCTCCACCCCCTCACCAATATATGTTGTTCAATGTGCACATACGTGGTTATGATTCATAAGATAAAGCTTCATTTAAAGGGGTAACTGAATTTGTAGTAGCTTTTCAATCAACGGATACTGAAAATGCAACTACTAGTATACAGGGATCTGTGAAATCCTTTGAGCCTAAAAGTGACTTCTTATTCTTGAAAAAATTGAGAAATGTAGTTTCAGTAGATTCAGATTTCAGATGGGAGAAATCTGATTAGGTGACATTTACTTCCTTTCTAACCAGTTCTCGGATCCTAAGGGTTCACATTTAACATAATATTATTCCAAAAAAGGAAAGAAGAGAAATAAGCAATGAGATTTCTACGTATGTGATTATTTGGTCACTAAGAAATGGATCATTAAAAAAATATGTAAGGGGCATGCCCACTGGAAAAAAGAAGGAAATTGTATTTAATAATTCAATTATCCACATATCTGTCACTGACACTGACATTTTTTTCTTAAAAATCCATTTGGACAGGCCACTCAAATGTCACTTACGTGACCCTGAACTTTAGGCATTAACTAAAGTGCAGCATGCATCACGTTTAAGCAGCCTGCAGGAGAAGAAACATTCCTCATGGAGACGGGCCCTCGGCCATCCCTCCACCCCATTAAGCAGCTAGAAGAAACAGAGGCTGCAACCCAGATTTGCAGCAAAAATTATTTAAGTCAGTCACAAAGTAGGACCTTTGGAAGGCAAGTGTTGTCCAATTCCACAGCTCTTGCTGGATGGGTTAAAATCCTTCCTAAAAGATGGCTGTGAACCCTCACTTCAGTGGGACTTGGGTAAGAGATTATGTTTGACTTCTTTCCTAGGAAACCAAATGGCATCTAGAGAAAGAAGAGTAAAGCCTCAGGAAGCAAAATTTTAGATCATATATTTAAGGGAGAAATACATCACCTGCATCTGAGGCTGGCAGAAGGAGTCAGGGGAGGGTTCTGGCTTGATTCTTCTACATCAGAGCTTTGGTCTTGGCCTCAATTCACGGCGGAACATTTTCACCAGGTGACCTCGGGCGAGGTGTGGTGCAGCCAGCTGCAGATCAAGAGGGAAAGACCGAAAGGAGTTGTACAGTTTCCTGGGGAAAACACAGCACACCACACAGGGACACTCAGGGGACTCCTGGGGTCAGTCACCAGAAAGAGAGATGAGGGGACCTGTGGGCAAGACCCTTGACTGTGGGTTCCTTGGGAAGGAACAGGTGATGCAAGGTAAGCAGGGCTAGGATTGGCTCATTTGAGTAATTTCAGTGGGATCTTGGGTATCGGGGCTGTGTCTGGTTTTCTGGACCGGACCCTGGAGCAATTAGGGCGGGCATAGTGATGGAAAGTGTGGGATGCCTGTGAAGAAGATGGTTGGGGGTGTGGACTTAATCCACTGCTCAGGATGGGGAACTAACCAGCCTCTAGCTGAGGCCTCAAAACGAAGTCAAAGCAGCATTTATAGGACTGTATTACACGGGCCTTGACCAAACCACCTCCCCTTTCTGGAATTCAGTTTCCTCATTTTTCATATGGAGGATCAACTAAGATGTCTCTAAATTCCCTTCAATTCCAAAGTTATTCACTTTCAGGAGTTCCCTGGCTGTCCAGTGGTTAGGACTCTATAATTTTATTGCCAAGGGCACGGGTTCAATCCCTGGTCAGGGAACTAAGATCCTGCAAACCACAAACCACTTTCTGAGAGTATTTGTACCACCTCCAAGAAATCTAATGCTTTCCAGCTCAAACATGTTGGAATTCTAATTGAATGTAAACAATAATTCTCCAGATATTGCCAGGATTGTCTAGAATGCAAAACACACCATGGAATAAACATGAACCGCGGATTTAATTTTTAATACAGTCTTTGAAGCCCTGGCAGACTAATCACCCACCTCAGCATTGTTCCCACATGAAGCGCAGATTGCTGTTCCAAAGCCGGTGCCCTCGATTTCCCTGTGCCATCTAACTTTCTCTCCAAGGATGTGCTCTCTCCTGTGCCATGTATTGTAATCTTCTGGAGGATAGTGAATGTTATTGTCTATTCATTCATTTGTTCAATCAATCATTCAGCCATTCAGCAGACATTTATTGGCTCAAAATTTCTATTTACCAGGCACTTTCTAAGCACCAAGGATGTAGGACACTGCCCACCCCCTTGATGATTTCCACATCTAGGCCAGGGAGCTATTTGTTTCAACAGACATGTAAGGGAGAGGGAGAGAGAAAGAGTGGAACTCAGAAAGTTGTCACAATTGTCCATTTGTCCCAAAAGAATGACCACACGAATTGTCTCTTGTATACAGAAAATGGTAAAAAATGTCTTGACTTTCTATTTTAAAAATGATGAAAAACGTGATGTATGGCTTCTTCTTCCTGGGCCTTCTCTTTCTCTATGGCATCTTTTTATAAAACCCCACAGGCTAATTTTATTTCAGTGTGCCTTTCCCAGGGGTGATCTATCTCCTGAAATCCCCCTCACTTCCTCTAGCCACCCAGTCCTCTACCAATCCCATATTTCATCAGCAAAGTCATTTTGGGTGAAAAACAGCTTAATTATATTTTCAGACTTGAATCATCATCCTAGTCATTCTAACCCTAGTCTTTTTTATTTTTTTCTAAAAGTTTTTAATGTAATTTTTTTAATTAGAAAGAGCACGTGACAGGAAGCATGCCAGTGAAACGGGTAGGTGAGCCAACGACACTTTCCAGGCTCGTATCATGAACAGATATGCTAGGCAACCCGCAAGAATTATCTCATGGATCCTCATAGCAACTCTGTAAGGTAGCCCCTCATTTTACAGATGTGGGAAATGAACCTCAGAGAGGTGAAGAGGCAACAAGAAATATTTATGTATTGGGCAAATACAACCAATGAAAAATAATATTAAGTTTAAAGAGAACATTAGGTCAACTAGGGGAAAGATATTTTGGATTAATGCGTGGAGCAGAGGGGATCAGAAATTACTGGGAAGGATGCTTAGTTTGTGGGATTCAGAGTTTTGTTTTGTTTATGCTTGATTTTTATTGTCTGTGTCGCCACCCCTGTGTGTTTCTTTCCCTTGGATTTTCGTATTTGCTGCTTGAACAGCTCCTTAGCCCAGATACATATACTTAGCACTCTGAGCTTCACGCACTGCCTCCGTGCCTAGAGCTTCCCTGCTCTGTGCCTGTGACAAGGACTTCCACCTGGATGTCCCACAAGCCTGACACACTCACACTCAAACTTGCCTCCTCCCCATGTCCTGCTACTTGGTCCCCAAGGTCACCGTCCACACAGCCTCTCGAGTCATGGACGTAGAGCCGTCCTTGGATCTTACCCGCCCTCCTCCCTTCTGCCTCCACCTCCAGCTCTCTGACTCTGTGGATTCTACAATATGTTCCTTTCTGTGCCCATCCCCCTCCATCCCTCCAGCACTATCCTTGCTCAGGTCCACCTAGCTACCTCGGTTGGACCTCGGCAGCAGCATCCCTGGCCCTTCACATCCAGGGAGAGGCTATTTAATGACCAATCCTTTTGTTTTGGTAAATGCATTTTCCACCTAACAAAACTGACTTAGATTGGTTTCTCCGGAAGCAGACACTGACACGAGGACTCACACGCAGATAACTTGCAAGAACTTGTTCCCGGGAGAAGCTGGTAAAGGAATCAGGGAGACAGAACAGGAAGGGGGAAAGAAGCCAAGCAGGAGTTCAATGTCAGGCCAAGTCTTCAGCCTGATTCTGCAGGAAACTCCGGCGTATAAAGGATGCCTCAGGGTCTGTCCCTGCTCAGATAAAGGGGCTGGGCTTTGATACCCTGCATCACACAATCCTGGGCTAAAACCCACCCCAGGGAGACGTAACTCCCAGGTCCTTCCTGCTCTCTGTACCTGCAAGCAAAGGGCACCAGTAGCCCCAGGGCAGAGAACTGCTGGAGCAGGCCAACAGATGCAAAAGCACAACGCATGCAGAAACCAGGGAGGGGGTCCCAGGGTATCTGAGGGGAGCATAAAAAAATCCACTATGGAAAAATTTCCAATTTTAAAGAAGAGAGAGAACTAATATTTTCCGAGTACTTCCCATATTCACAACCACTCTGCAAGCGAGTGCCATTTTCCTTATATCATTGTCATAAGACAAAGCTAGTATTAGCTGAACTAGTGGCTCCAGAATTTCTCAGATGGAAGGAATATTACTTACTTAACAAGGTGATATAGTAAGAGCTTGGATGACCAGAGAACAAAGAGTGTTGCTTATCAGGTCTTGGGAGACTAATAAGACACGTGGATACAAAATACGTCACCCGAGCGCATATGTACGTGAACTAATGGGTGAGTGCTGCTTGAGAATCCAGGATAATTTTAAAGTCTCACATATTCACAGGCCTGGGTACTTGGTCTCACCTCTGAAATTAGCTGTGAGGTGTGAAAGAAGCTTGCTTGCTGGTTCGGCAGCGTGAGGTCTGAGATGTTACCTTATCACGTCAATCACTAGATAATTTTAGTAGACACATCAATAGCATTTAAATAGAAGTTTGGGGTAATTAATGAATCAATGAGGAACAACAGGTGGGAAAAACGTTTTCATTTTCTAGGCTTCCTTTTCCAAAACACCTTTAAAAAATCCTTTTGCATAGAACGTTCTTGATATTTAATATGTTGAGTTTCCTCTTGACCCCTTACATACATTTATGTTGATTAATATATATTCAATAAAGTATATTTAGGGGACTCCCCTGGTGGTCCAGTGGGTAAGACTCCTCACTCCTAGTTCAGGGGGCCCCGGTTCGATCCCTGGTCAGGGAACTAGACCCCGCATGGCGCAACTAAGACCCGACGCAGCCAAAATTAATTAATTAATTTTTTAAAAAAGGAGATTTAGTAAAAAGCATATCAGATAAGGGAACATCATTGACCTTTCATTCATTCATTACTCTGCTTCATTCATTCATTGAACAAATGCTATTGAACACCTAATAAGTACAAGAGTCTGTGCTGGGCCCTTAGCGTAAATAAAAGATTCTGCTTTCATAAAGCTGACAATTTAGGGAAGGAGAGAAATGAAAACCTGCACACAAATACCCGCAATCTAATATTGAAAGCAATCCAGAGAGATAGAGAAAAGTGCATGATAATTCAGAAAAAGGGAGAGATCACTTCCACGTTGAGTCACCCAACTGCCCTACTCGTCTTTGGCAGACATTAACCCCCTCTGTGCCAGCACCGTGCTCGGTTCCAGTGGAACGAGGAGAAAAACAGAGGTTAACCAATAGGAAGGCCTCCAGCTGCCCCCACTGTTCTGTCTATTCTACCAGCTCTTGCCCAGATTACCACAAACCTCCTACTGGCCACATCCCAGAGCCATTTCTTGTTCTCATCTATGTGGTCACTTAGCTGTGATTGGCCATCTTCTCCAGGAAGCTGGTCTTTCCTCAGTTTCTCTTGGTTCAATCCCCACCCCTCTCTCTGTCCTATGGGTTCTTTACCGGATTACCTCCTGTGATCATGCCTACAGGCAGGGGTCCCTTGGACCTTCTTTGCCTCTCGGGAAAGTGAAATCTCCAAGATTATACAAAACCCTGTCCCATCCATAGGGTCATGTATTTTATTAGCAGCAATAATAGTTTTGTAACACAATAAATGTAACAAAATAAGACTAGGGACTCTGAAGGAGGTATAAATGGTTCCCTTATAATTTGAAGACATGATGGAGATGTAGCCATCATTTCCCTCCTGAAGCCCGGGAGTACGCGTGGTAGCGGATTCTAAGGGTGTTGATTCTAAGGGTGTTGAATCTAAGGGTGCTTCAAGGGGGACAAAATGTAAAATTGGGTAGAGTTTACTGACTCAGGTTCACTCTCTGAGCTACAGAAGTTAACATCCTGCCAAGCACTCGAGGAGATGGTGTGAATTTGTGATCCTGGAAGCATAGAAGAAGTAGTGTCTTAAGCTGAGCAAAGTTGAAATGCTAGACTTGCCATGGCAGGTGGTAAAGGGAGGGATGGAAAAGCTCAGGTAGGTGGGCAGGCTGGAATTGATTTACCATTTCTACGTTGGGGAAGACCCATCAGATGATTCACAGGAAGGCTCAGAGGACACACCATTTACTGCAGACATAAGGGATTCTCTGTTGAGTGGGCACCAGCATCATGAAAGGTGGTGGATCTCCTCTGTGGGCCAGGGCTGATGCAGAAGAGGCTGTGAAAGAACTTGTCTCGCAGATAGCAGTGGGGGTGGTAGGACCCTACACCAACAGAGGCCAGCGCTTATTGGTGGCCAGTATTAGAGGGGCAGTGCTTAAAGGCCAGAAACCAGGGGACGCAACTACGACAACTGTCAGTCTGACACACAGAGGACTACAGAGATGCTTAATACAATGTAGCATCCTTAGAGGCAAAACAGATGAGTAGGGGAGGAAGGTAATATTCAGCTGGTACCAGCAAAAGAAATCAAGGATAAATGACCACCAAGGTGGTACCGGAAGATGAGTACTTTGTCCTACTAACTTCCCCTTTCTAGTTTCTCCTAAGGAAAAGAAGCCCACCAGGGTCCTGGAGGACTGACTCCTCAAACACGTATTGAGAAGTGGATCTGAACAGGGCAAGGAGAGGACTGGAGTAGACACGCAGATGCACCGCCCAGGTGCTTTTCCCAAGAGCTTGCTGTCAGTTACAGGGAGTGTGGTTAGCGTTCAACCCGTGCTTCGCTCCTATGGGATGTGACTGAGCTGTCTCATCCAAGACAATGCCTTTCCTGGGGCAGCTAGTGACCAAGTGTGATGGTAACAATCCCACTATTACTAGTCCTTGTGATTCCTCTAAAGCTTCCCCACACCTTTATAAATAGTCCCCTTAAGAAACCCACCTTGTACTATCCTAATTTGAGATTTGACTCTGATTGTCCAATGACCATCAAGACTGGTACACCGGGGCTTCCCTGGTGGCGCAGTGGTTGAGAGTCCGCCTGCCGATGCAGGGGACACGGGTTTGTGCCCCGGTCCAGGAGGATCCCACATGCCGCGGAGCGGCTAGGCCCGTGAGCCATGGCTGCTGAGCCTGCGCGTCCGGAGCCTGTGCTCCACAGCGGGAGAGGCCACAACAGTGAGAGGCCCGCGTACTGCAAAAAAAAAAAAAAAAAAAAAAAAAAAGACTGGCACACCCAGGAGACACCCATAAATAAACGATTTGGGGGCACCAGGCACATTTGAAGGTTTCTGCCTTATTTAGCAGGTCAGTGTAAAACAAATAAAACTCAGATTAGAAATAGAAACACAGACCAGTAGTATGTATCTTGCTCTGAGTTTTCTGAGAGATTTTTGCACGTTTTCATCAGCCCATAGGTGTGGCATTTTGTTCTCACTCCAGGCTGCCGACTGCCTGTCTTAGATGTCACCCACTGAATGTGGCACCGACTGGCCACCATCAGTCAGCCTGAAGTCACTCCCTCTCCAACACTGCATCCTGCCAGCCTCCAGAAAGCATTTGTTCTCTGGGGGCTTCCAAAAATATTGACAGTTCTTGGAAGAGATTCAACACTAATTTGGGGACTTTCTCTTTTTCTTTTCCATGGTGACAGCTTTCCTGACAGCATGAGGCCAAGCATTTCAGTTGTTTAAATAGTGACTTTTTAAAAAAGATGATAATGATCTCATCTCTGTGGCTCTGTCTGGGTGGGTTGAGTGGCAGAGACATCGCCCATGCCAGGCTGTGTAATGAGCTCTTGGGAGGATGATGAGCTCATCAGACGGCCAGCATGACTGTGGTGTTGGGCTTGGGCTGTCTCCTGTGTATCTGTGGCATCTGGGTTCTTGCATATGGACGCCTTTGCTTCTGAAAATGGCACAGCTGGCCTTTTATTTTCCACCTGGCCATTGGAAGCTCCTCCCTGTAGAGATGCTATTTGAACAGATGCCTTCTTAAGCTCCACAAGATATGTCATTCCTCAAATGTGCCCTTTACAGTACTGTCTCCAGACCTTTGCTGTTCCTTCCACCTGCAATGCCCGCTTTACCATTTCTACATATGCAAATTCTAATTATCTCACAATTGTCATTATCCCCATGAAGTCTTCCACCCACCTCACATGTTGGATTTAATAGTTCCTTTATCTGACATCCATAACATCATGCCTCTATAATAACTTAGACATAATATTTGTGCAGCATTTCACAGTTTCTAAGCACTTTACACATATTTTATTTAATCTGTACAACTTATGACATTATTTTATTACTTGTTGCAAGCTTATTCACTGTGGCAGTCATTGGTACTATTCACCCAAAATTCGCACTTCTCCTCTTGGCCATAATAATATTGCACTACCCTGCCCCTGTGAAGTTAAGTGTAGCCACGTGACTTGCTTTGGCCAAGATAGCAAAACTGGTACGTGATTTATGGGCTAACGCTTGAAAAACCAGGATTCAACTTGCCACACTCTTTTTCTCTATGACACGACAAGTGGTGGTATTTGAAGTTGGCATCACTCTAATGGCCTGGATTCTCTGCTAGGTGCTAAAGGTACAAGATTGGTAAGAGGTGGTCCAGCCTTGCAAAGACTGATGGGCTAGTGCAAAAGTACTAATGCTGGTGCTACTGCATTAGCAGGGCTAGGACATAGATTACTGTGATAAAATGAAATAATAGCCATAATGGAAATATTTTTAAAATAATGTAAGTATATGAGAAGAAGACCCTAAATTTGCCTGGAAAGTTCATGGGAAAAGTTATATTTAAACTGATACTGGAAGGATGACTAAGTATTATCCAGGCTAAAAAGTAGGAGTAGACTGGAATAGCATGTGAAAAGTACAGAGGCAGGAGAAAAGCTTGTTATGTTGAGAAGTAAATGAGTGGCCTCCCAAAGAGATTATGGTGAAAGATAACACTATGATGTCTCTGTAAGCACCCATCTTTATTACTGATGGCACAAAGCAAGTACTGAGTAAATGACAGTTCCCATGCCCCTCTTTCCATGTCCAGCTCTATATAGTTTCTAACGTCAAGGATGAGGACTGTTTTCATATTCTCTAGCTAAATGTTGCACAAGGGGACCTGGCTCTCTTTTCCCCAATGTCTGCCTCTTGCTTTGGAAAAGATGTGGCTTCTTCAGTCAACGCCCTGATTTTAAACTGTCAATAGTTCCCCGCTATCTTCAGGAGGAAGGTCAAACACCTGGGGAGGAATTCTAGGTCATTCCCGGTCTGTCCCCGAGCTACCTTTCCAGGATCAAATTGCACCGCCTTCATACAGAAGCATATGTCCTGAGCATTCAATTCTCTGAGTGTTTGTTGATCACTCCCACTACCTTGAAGATCTTTTACCCCAAATCATACCCATCTTTCAAGGTCCAGCTTAAGTATCAGGTAAAGTGAAATTCTCCCCTGATTCCACGCCCTTCATCCCTCAGAGTAACTCCCCCTCCTGTCTGTTGTTTCCTCTAGTTGTTTTTAAGAGGATTTTTTTTTCCTCTTTTTTTTTTTTTTTTTGCGGTACGCGGGCCTCTCACTGTTGCGGCCTCTCCCGTTGCGGAGCACAGGCTCCGGACGCGCAGGCTCAGCAGCCATGGCTCACGGGCCCAGCCGCTCCGCGGCACGTGGGATCCTCCCAGACTGGGGCACGAACCCGTATCCACTGCATCGGCAGGCGGACTCTCAACCACTGCGCCACCAGGGAAGCCCTTTTCCTCTTTTTTTGGTAGTTTTACTTGATGTGCTTAGGTGTAATTTTCTTTTTATTTATCCTACTTGGGGTTTGTAAAGATTCTTAAATCTCTAGCTTAATGTCTTTTGTCAGATTTTTAAAAAAAATTCCCAACCATTATCTCTTTAAATACTACTTCTGTCCAATTCTTAACCTTTTATCCTTATAGGGATCCATTACTCTCTTTTCTGTATTTAGCTGTCTTTTCTCTCTTCTTGTATCATTCCAGTCATCTTTCAGTTTACAAATTATCCTCCCAGTTTGGTTTAATCGTCTGTTAAGGAAGTCCATTGAGTTTTTAATTTTAGTCACTCTACTTTTTAAGCTCTAAAGTTTTATTTTTTGATAGTTTCTGATTCACTGCCCAAATTCTAAATCTTGTCTTTTAACTTCTAGAATATTTTATGCATATTTATTTTGTAGTCTGAAGTTGATCACTCCATTATTTGTATATGGGTCTGTTTCAATAGCTTATTTTCTTTTCTGTTTTTATCAGTTTGCCTCCTCGTGTGTCTGGTTATTTTTTGTGGAGTGCCATACATTGTACATGAAAAGCCAGGCAAAGTGGACAATAGACATTGCATGAATATGATCCCTTTGAGAGAAGAAACGTGTGAGATGAGCCCCATGATTGTTCCAGTTTTCTGCCTAGGGGAACTTTTTAGAATACAGTAGAGGGAGATAAAGCCCAAAAAGAATGCAGAGGTTTTGGTGATCTGGAGAGACAGAGATCCGAGTTAGGAGCTGCTAAGATGGCCGGAGTTTGCGGAACCAGGTACTAGAGAGAAGGCGGGGAACTACACAGATAAGGAGCTCCAGAAATGTGCATAAGGTCCACTTAGGTCTTTGATCAAATACTAACCTGTGCATGCAAAGAGTAAGACTCTTTATAGCCCAGCAGAAAATAACTGCAGAGGAATTGTAAGCTGAATGGAGATTCTGGGGGCTGTGCAGTGCTGGGGATATAAAGAGTTCCAACCAGCCAGAGAAACCTTGGGGGAACCACCACTTCGCTCAGCTGACATCCCCCAAAGCCCTTTTTGAATTGGAGTGTCTACTGCAGCTATTTTGTGCTTATCTCATTGTATGCTGGGGGCGTGGGAAAGCTAACATACCTTGTTAGTTCACGGCTCTGCCATTGGAGAAGAGCCATACTCAGGGAAGCACACCCACTGAGCCTCATCTACATCCAGACGTAACTTAGTTGATGAGATCCAAGGCTGTAATGGTATGGGATTTGGGGGATCATGGGAGAGGGCGAATATATTTTGCATATGGAAAAATAATTTATGACTGGAAGATGGGTATGGTAAAGAGGACGATGAATTCTTCACCACTCCTTGCATTGAGAGATGGGATCCTACCTCTTCCCCTTGACCACTGAGATCAGCTCTTAGACCTGCGTGTACGTGCAAGACCTATTTTATGTCTGTCTTGGGAATGTTGGATTCAAGGGGAGGCCCTCTCTGTTGGCGTTTCTCCTACACACTCTCTCACCCCATGCTCTTACTCCTTTCTTTGATAATCTAGGGCTAGGCCAGTAAGACTGGCCTCCAAACAGAAGGAGTCAGCTTCTCCTTCTTGCTGGCTCACACCAGTTTTTATGAGTGATTCTCTTAACACCTCTTTCCCTTCGCTTTGAGGATGGGAACCTTAAACATACACCGCGTTCCCAAGCCATGGGGAAAGGAGGAATGTGGCTTCTCTGTATTGTTCTTATCTTTCCTGAGCAGATGTACTCTCCTGTCTTCCAAGATTCCACTTATGTTGGTTGGAGGTTGCTGGTAGAGGTTGGGGATAGAGGTGGTGGGATAAGAGCTGTCTTGTTGAAATGGCACCTCTCAGTAAGCCGTGAGGAGGTGGCCAGTTAGAACGTGAGGCTCCTAAAGTCTTCTGTTTTCAGCTGTGCCATTCTTAGTTTTCCATTCTAGGAAAAGAAAGCAAGGTCCCATACAACCCCTAACAGCATCATTTTACATATATAACATTTTCACTATATCTCATTAGTCACCAACTGCTTTTAAAAATCACCTCAATATAGATGAAGACTGGATCAAAATATAGTGTTGCATCCTGCCTTTAAACCCTAACGTTTTCCATGACTTCAAATCCTTTCTAAAGCTAACTCTGACATCTATAATTTATTTAACCATTTCTCCATTGGATATGAGATGCCTTTAAAAAATGCCAGCGTTATAAATAGGGCTGTGATGGACATCTCTGAGACTAAGACATCTTTATGTGGTATGGATTATTTCCTAAGATCAGAATTATAATGTTGAGGTCATAGGGAAGAAACATATTTAATATTCTTGCTACATCTTGAAAGTGTCCCTTCCAAAAACGTTGTACCAGTTTACACGGCTGCCAGCAGCAGGGAAGCTGTGCTGTGATGGGCTTTGAAGGAGAAATCAAAGGCGTGCAGGGTTTTCCCTGTCCTCAGAGAATGACATCATCCCTTGGTGTCTTTGCCAAAAACAAGTCTCTGTTGGATGGACTGTGAATCGTGACTGCTTTCTAAGCCAACGAAAAGCTCTCTGAAAGTGGGATTTTACATTTTTTTCAAGTGAGTGGGAGGCCAGTTGGCTCTGGATCTGAGCTTAGATGGAGGAAAGTTTGAGCTGAGCTACAAAGGTTTTTTTTTGTTTCTTTGTTTAAAAAAGAGAGAGAGAGAGAGAGGAGAGAGACACACATGAGGATTTCTCCTTACATCTAAAATCTTCAATCAAGCAGGAATGCATTTAGCATTAAGGGTGGTTTCTGAACCAGGTTCACATCCTGACTCATTAGCTGGATGATCTTGAATGTTATTTAACATCTGTGATTGAGTTTCCTTCCTTGTACAATGAGGTGAATGACGCTTACCTCTAAGTGTTGCCGAAGATTTAGAAATGATATCTCCCGCCCAATTCTCTCCTCTGGATTCCAGACCCCATCTGCCTACCCAATACCCCTCCCTGGGTATCCAACAGGCGTTTGCAACTTAGCACTTTCAAGGCTGGCCTCCTTGACCTCACCATTTAATATCACAGCCCCCGTGGTACTCTCAGTCCCTCTCTCTTGCTTACTTTTCTCCATACCTCTTACACCATATGGTGGGCTTGTTCACTTGTTTGTTTGTCTGTTTTCCGGCTCCCTTCAGTAGAATGTAAACTCCCCCTCTTCCACTGCCCCCGATGAGGATAATTTTCCCCCCACTCTTCCAGATCTCTGTACAAGTCGCATCATCCTTGCAATTTCTCAAACACTTCAGGACCACCCCTGACTCCTCTCTCTCTCAAAAAAACACACACTCCATCTGCAAACCCTGAGGTGTCTCTCCTCAAAACATATGCAGAATCCAGTTACTTCTCCCAACTTTCACCGCCATCCGCTAATCCAAGCCAGCATCGTCTCTCTCTGGATTGTCACCACCACTTCTAACAGGTCCCTGGCTTTTCCTGTTGCCTCTACAAGCAACTGGAGTGGGGCTCTGGAAGCAGTCTAACACATGGCACCCACTGTTCCGTGTCCTTGCCCACCCACTCCTGTCTCACTGGGGATGAAAGCAGAGTGGAAGGAGCCCTGGGAGCTGCTGTGTCATCTGGCCCTATTGACCCCCTGACTGAATCTCGCTCACCCTCTCCAGACACGTGGCCTCCAGGTCACCCCTCCCAGGAGCTCAGCCCATCCCCACCACAGGGCCTTCACATTTTTTGCTAAATCGACTAGAAACCCTCTTCCCCAAGAAGTCTATTCTGAGTCTGACAACTCAGTGAGTTCTTTGCCTAAATGCCCCCCTCCTCGACCTCATCATTTAATATCACAGCCCCCGTGGCACTCTCAATCCCTCTCTCTTGCTTAATTTTCTCCGTACCTTTTACACCATATGGTGGGCTTGTTCACTTATTTGTTTGTCTATTTATTTTCCGGCTCCCTTCAGTAGAATGTAAACTCCGTAAGGATGGAGATTTCTGTTAACTTTGTTTATTGCTGGATCCTCAGCCTGGAACATAGCAAGTGCTCAAACAATATTTGCTACAATAAAAGGAAAGGTACATAGTAGATGCTTAATAAATGTTATTTATTATTATTTTCATCTTTACAGTATTAGATGAGCCTCACTTAGCCAAATATGTCATGAAAAGGATATGCTGGTAAGCTTAAGGTTCTGGTTTGTTGTGAAATAAGTCACATTTTAAATTGTATTTTAAATTGTATTTTTACAATTTTTTACAATTTAACACATTTTAAATTGTATTTTTAAAAATAATTCTTCCCTAAAAATAAGGATTGATTAAATGGCCGTTAATTGCTTACTTAACACCCAAAGCTTTAATCAGCCATAAAAAAGAATGAAATAATGCCATTTGCAGCAACGTGGATGGACCTAGAGATGATCATACTAAATGAAGTAAGTTAGACAGAGAAACAAATATCATGTGATATCACTTGTATGTGGAATCTAAAAAACTGATATAAATGAACTTATCTACAAAACAAAAGCAGACTCACAGACACAGAGAACAAACTTATGGTTACCAAAGGGGAAAGTGGAGGAGAGGGATAAATTAGGAAATTGGGATTAACATATACACACTACTATATATAAAATAGATAAAAAACAAGGACCTACTGTATAGCACAGGGTACTCTAGTCAGTATTCTGTAATAACCTATATGGGGAAAAAAATCTGAAAAAGAATAGATATATGGATATGGATAACTGCATCACTTTGCTGTACATCTGAAACCAACACAACATTGTGAATCAACTATACTCCAATATAAAATAAAATAATTAAAAAAAAACACCCAAAGCTCTGGGATGGCCTTCATCAGTTCTGATGAAGAAACACTGGCCACCCTTTAGGCCCTTGTCTGCAAGCATCATCTCTGTCTCTCTCCCCTCATGAGTTTCAGCAAAATCTTACGGAGAGACAGAATAATGGGGAAGATAGGTCAAGGGAGCGACTAATGCTCACTCACCTCCTAAGAAGTCTGATTCTTCCCTTTAGATACAGCAGAAGCTGGCTGTGTTCATGTTTGTGCTGTGATGGCTGACCTCCTCTCTACCTGCCCTCATGTTGCAGCCTGTGTACTGAGGTAGTGTGTAGGCCCGGGTCTAAATCCTGGCTCTTCTGCCCATTAGCTGTGTGATCCTGGATATGTAACTTAACCTCTCTGCCCAGTCTGTTTATCTATAAAATAAGGATCTCATGGAATTGCTCCACGGACTAGAGATGAGGTTTGAATGCTCCTAGCCCCACGCCTAGTGCATAGCTGGCCCTCAGGACATTGTTAGCCATCTTCCACAGGCGTCTGGACAACCTGAATCCCTCACTCACCCTCTGTGCTGCCAGAACTCTGATCAATGGAACCACCCAGGAAATAAGAACCGACTCCATCTACCTCTGCAAATTTCTTATCCCTCAAAGCAGGACCACCTGGAAAAGGACTGTGCCCTGAATCTAAACTCTGAGCCTGGGATGTTGATGGTGCCGAGAGGGACACGGATGGTTCTGAAGGACATACTATGAAACGCTTCACCCACGTGGTGGCAAGGACCCAGGTCACAGCCCTGCCACAAAGACCCAGCCACAGTTGGCACAGAGAGAGAAGGGTTTTCCTGCCCAGCTCATCTTAAACCTTGATCAGGCAGGCTCCCCACATGGGACTAGAAGAGCAGATTTCACTGCGTGGGTTGAGGGAAATAAAAGAGGTAGCAGCTGCCCTTATTCATGCTTCTAAGACATAGTTATCTGGTTCACTGTTAAAATGTGTCTCAGTGAATGGCCTACTCAGGCTGATTGGATTAACCAGTCAGGAAGGTCCAAGCAAGGTGACACTGTCCTAGAAGAATTTTTGTATTACTTTTCACATTTCGATTTTAAAATAAGCTTAGGTGTTGAGTTTTGTGTGAAGTGGGAGTGAGTTTCACGTTTTTCCGTACAGATATGCACTTGATCCAGCACCATTTATTGAAGAAGCCATTCTTTCTCTATTACTCTCTTAGTCTCTCTTTTGTTGTAGATCAAGTGTCCATATGCTGTGGTCCTGTTCCCGGACTCTATTCAGTTCCAACAGCATACTGTTTTAATGGCTAAATACTTCACGTATATTCTTCTTCTCTGTCATCAAAATAGTCACCATCGCCATCATCACCATCATCATTAACATCATCAGCACCATTACCATCAACATCATCCTCATTTTCATCTTCTTGACCACTGACAGTTACTGGAGTGCTTACTGTGTGCCACAGCTTCACATCTCGTTTAGTCCTCACACCAACTCTATATGATCAGCATTATTATAAACCTTATTTTACAGATGAAGAAATGGAAGCTCCAAGTGGGTGGGTAGCATTCCCAACATCACACATCTAGTAAGTGGCTGAGCAAGGACTGGTCCCATCTTCTTGGGAACCCACGTGTGCCAGGGCTTTTTCTATTTCCCCAGAGTGCTTCCCTCAGCTACAATCTTCCCATCAATTATATGCCCCCTCTCTAGCCTAGAGGTGGCTGTTACAGGTCGTGGGACAGATGGAACCGACCAGAGTTTGCTCTATTTATGAACAACTGAATGAGTAAATTTCATCTCGGATGGGATTTTTAACCCTTGTAGAATTTTTAAAGACTGAAATTGGCCTGGGGAAGGAATTTGCAATCCAAGCGGGGCTAACCAATGATAGAGATGCCTGAAGACCTACTTAGGAGAAGCTCCCCTTGGAGGTGCCCACTGAGGTCCCTTTCATTCTGCCACACCCCCAGCTCCTCTCCCGTCTAGCATGGGGTTTTCTGACAGGTTAGACCCAGCACTGAATGCAGGGTATGGTTCCCATGGTGCCAGGGAGTTGCCCTGACCCTGTCCCATTAGCACAACTCACAGTTGACCTATCCATTTGCCTGGAGATGCCATGTGCTCTATTTAAGGGGTGACCTAGGAACAGAACAATTCCAGTCAGGAAAAAAAAAAACTGGCTCTGGAAGCCTTGAGCCCTGAGAGCTGGGAGGCAGTAGGGCCCAGGAGATAGTACAGCCAAGGGGAGTAGAGTGATTGGAAGGACACTGGTGGGCCAGGAGGACTTCGCCTTCTCTGACCGTAGGATTCTGCTTATGGCTAACACAGACCTACTGATATTTCTGCTGAGTTCCCATTCCTGTCTGAAGTCAGCAGCCGAGGGGGTGCTAACTGCGTTCAGGTAGCACCTGCGAAGGTAACTTCACGCCCTGCGTCAGTACTGATGGGGCACTGTAGCACCACTTCATTGTGCCAGCTTAGCAACCTGGCTAATTAACAGAAAAGAAAAAAAGAGTAAGGCGATGATTTAAAGAGACATGGTAAAGAAAAAATAGTCCCTGCAAATGTTTGATGCAAGGCGAGAGTATGGGATTCTTTTTATGTCAGTGGAGGTAAAGCTATGAACTTGTCGATACACTTACATACAATTTTGTATATTGTCATTATAAATCAGCGTGGTGTAGTATAAAAGAAACATGTACAGTGGCAAGTGCATGGTTTTGAAATAAGTTAGATCTGAGTTTCAAACCAGACTCTGTTCTTACTAAACCAACGTGAAGTCGTTCAATCTCAAAGAAGCCCATGTTCCTCATGTATAAAATAGGACTAATATGCCCGACACTGCAGGGTTATTCTGATTGGAGAATGCTGTATAGGATGCACTTAGAGTGGTGTTGGCCCAACAGTAAGTACCTTATAAATGGTTTATAAATGATAGTCAAGTATGAGAACTTTCCAGACTACAAAAGCATCCTGGAAGCATATGAATCCAGAGTTCTTTGGGCATACAAGTCTCCTCATTACCTTCCTGTATAAAGAACTGGCTGAACTGGAGCCTGCTGGGTCTAGGTAAAGGGTTGCTCTCCAGTGCAGGCTCACCTGGGCATCCAAACCCAGTTCCAGTTCAGCAAAACTGATCCCAAGGAAACCAGGCTTTTAAGTCCATAATATACAGCCTGTGGAGGTTTTTGAGCAGGGCAGTGACATGAAAGGTAGAAGCTTTGAGGTCAAGGCGGGAGAGTCATTCAAACTGCTTACACCATGGGCCAGGCTCTGTGCAAGCTTTGGGGGAACTACTCATGGTTAATATATAGCCCTGTTCCCGGGAGAGAAGGGAAGAACATGCAGTAATTCAGGGATTATTATAGCAACGGAGGCTTCCAGAGGTAAAAACCTAAATCAGCAGGTCTCGATGAAGAGGGATTAAGGAATCTTATGAGAATGTATGCTGTTAAGATGTGTGGTGATATAATAAGTAGCACCCCTGTTTTTATAGCCTCTGTTCAGATTTAATGAGAAAGAAACAAAGAGTCTGACATAAATGGATATTCATCCACATGGAAGGAGACATCAGGAGCGGGCAATCCATGTTCCCTCCAACAAGGAGTTTGATAGTAATTTGAAAATAAAACATTGTGACCTAATTGATCTTCAACAAGATGCATTGTCCTTATGGTGTGCAATTAGCTTCAAGGATCACAATGTTGTCTCATGAAATAAGTAAAAATACCTTCTTTTTCAAAGGTCAAAATGGAATTTTATTTCATAAAATTATCAGTTTGATTAATTGTAAGAGGCGCTATTCAATTTATTTTTGTTTTATTTGCCTTCGGCTGGTTGTCTACCCAATAAGCACTCACCCCTTCTTCCCGTCTAATAGAACCCTGATTTTCTCCGCTGTAAAACAATGCACAGTTAACACATAATGGATTTCTAGCCATTGCAGCAAGCAGTGGCCATGTGTCCCAATCTTGGCCAATGAGACACAAGTGGGAACCATGGTGCAAGGTCTGGTGAGTGGTGAGCATGTTCTTCATGCTTTTGACCTTTTCTCATTTTTCTTTCTCCTTCCATCTGGAATAAAGATGAGATACTCGAAGATGCAGCAGTCATTTCATCACCGTGAAGATGAAAAGTGCATGCTAAGGATGGTGGGACAGGAAGACAGAAAAATGAAGCGTTTTATTAGACCAGCCCCAATTTGCCTAACTCCAGACTCCATGGACCTCCTGTTTCTTAAGCCGTTGTGTGTTGGGTTTTCTGTTACTTGTAGCCAAATGCATTTCCAATTGGCATAATTTTGAAATTTTAGATGACATTAAAGGCATGTGCTTTTACAGTTTAACTTACACAGTATAGGTTAAGAAAAGGTGATAAGCCACTGATGGACACAGAGTCAATGAGGCAGAGATAAAAAGATGAGTGGACAGTACTTGGTGACCAAGTATACAGAGGCAGTGACCATTTTCAAAACACAAGTTGGTACACAAATTCTGACAAACGATCTGACTGGGAAAGAGAGTATTTGAAACCTCATGGAATATGAGAGAATGCAAACCTGTGAGCATGTTCAAGCCTTTGAGGAAAGCAGAGGAGGAAGAATGCAATGATTCAAGTCCGAGCTCTGCCACTTACTGTAGTGTACCTGAGTGTGTTGCTTAACCAGCCTGGACTCGGTTTCCTTCTCTGTAAAATGGGGCCATGAAGTAAGTAGAAGGTGTGTAGGAACTCCTACAAAACCTAAAGGTTTCTTAAAGACAGCTAACCTGGCGGGGGAAAAATCCACATCCTGGTCCATGTGAAGTAACCTCAGGACCTGGCAGACCACGTCTGCGCAACCAGCTGTGGCTGCCTACCCAAGAATGTGGCTGAACAAAGATGGCCTTTGCTATGGCTACTAACTTACTTTACTCTCAGAACATCTGAATGAAATAGATGCAGTCATCCTCATTTTATAAAGAAGGAAACAGGGCTTCAGAGTACCTAGTAACTGGCCTGAGTTCATAGTGCTGGACCAAGGCCGAGGAGAATGCTATCTAATCCTCGTTCAGCTTTGTTCCCTATGCATTCATGCCATCTGCCAGATTTGGTAGAGATTGCTAGTTTTTATTTTATAGCAGCACTCTGATTTTAGCTGGCAGATTTTCATGCAGAACTAACACTCCATTTCCAGCCTGCCTTGGATCTCAGGGTCACCGTTATCTAAGCCTTGGCCAATGAGAAGTAGACGTATGTAGGAACTACAAGAAAGTTTCTTAAAGACAGCTAATTTTGAAAACGTACTTTTCCCCTTTGTCCAGCTAGACCATGGATGTGATGGTTGGAGCTCCAGCAACCTTCTCAGGCCCTGAGGTAATATCAGCTAGCGATACCATGTGCTCAAATGGAGGAGCAGAAAGAAGACTGTTGCTTAATGACACCATGAAATCTCCATACTAGTCCTGGATTCCCTACCTCTGGACTCTTATTCAACGGGCAGAAATAAACATTGCCCTTACTTTATCCACTTTTTTCCTTTTATTTTCTGTTATATGCAGCTAGATGAATCCTAACATAGCAAAAATCTTAACTACTATAACCCATCTATCATGTAGTACTGTTGAATTATAAGCCTAGTTTGAGGCAGTGTCCCCACACTGACAGCTTTGGTCAAGTCCAAGGAATAGCTGGAGAGTGGGCTAAGGTGCAAGGCCTATTTTGAGATCCAGTGGTGTCTTTACAACCTCACGGTGATTTTTTCTGTTCTCCTACTGGGACAGGAAATTGTAGCATACGGGAAAGAGCTTGGGCTTGGAGTCAAGTCTAAATCCTAAATCCAACTGCCAACCAACCTCTTATTAGCTGTGTGGCTTTGTGCAGGTGTCCTAGCCTCTCTGAGCCTCAGTTCATTCATCTGTGCAACAGAGATTGTACATTATTTCTACCTCATTAGTGCTGTATGAGGAATAAACAGATGCTGAGTGTGAAAGGACCTAGTCTAGTTTTACAACATAACAGGGGCTCAGTTATCTGTTGAATTCAACATTGCTGAATTTGAGAGAATTTTACATATATAAAATTGTACATACATAATATTTATTATATATATTTATATAAAATTAAATATCTGTAAGCATTATATATGTGAGATTAATATATTTTATACATCTATGTAGAGAGAGAGAAAGAGAGAGAGAACTCTTGGTGAATAAGTTTGCTATTTGCTTCCATGTATTCTTTTATCTTTTTTGATAAAGACAATTTATTAACTGTATAACTAAGTAAAGTAGTGATTTCGTTTAGATTTAGATTGAATTTTAATTTAGATTTTGTTTGCCTTTCACTTTAAGTGGGTTCAAAAAGCAGGGACAACCCCAGCAGGCTGCATACCCCACGTGCTATCCGCCACGTCTGGCGTCTTCTCAGACATCTTGAAATCGCATCGCTTGCCTGCTTCTTTCTCTCCCTTCTCTCTCAACTTCCTTCCTTCAACAGCCATCTCAAATGTTCATATTATGAACCAGGCACTGAAGGATGCAGAAGGAAAAATGGATATTGAATGAATCTTGAGACCTTTGTGCTTTGACGAGGGACACCGAGTTCCTGCCTCTGACTGCTGTCCCCAGGTCCTAATGCCAGGCCTGGAGAGCTGCTATGGATGAGACAGTTCTTTTTAGAGCTTCCACAACTTCCTGTCCACTGGAATGTAAGGTCTTCAAGGAAAGAGATTTTTTTATTGGTCACCGGTGTAGCCCCAAGGGCCAAGAACAGTGCTTACTCATAGTAAATATTCCTTATATTTGGGGGGAAAATAAATTGTGACCACCAGTCTGAATCCATCTGTTTCTAGTTGGGCGAATTATTTCTCAAACTCCCTCAAAGCCATATGAAAGTAAGAAACTAATACTGACTTATCACCTTCCCTTCTCCCCCAACTTAGAGAATAACCCTCACTGACGAGAGTTAATCATGCTCTTCTACTCATTACACATCGTTCATGCAAAGCCTCTGCATGGCTTGTTTGATTTACATACATAAGAATTTATAGGTATGTATCTGTGTTATTTTCTCCATCACCCCACATCCCCACACCCATTCCATTCTTCCGTGACATTGAAGTTAGTCTATTTAGTTTATGACCTTCGAACCATCTTCCATACAATTACTTCGGTATACGTGTGTCCTTTAAAACATTGTGTTTCATTGAGTGTGTGTTTTTTTAAGTTTACAAAGATTTTATTGTGCTTTACCCTTCATGCTATTTCTTATTTTTTCCACTGGATATTATTTTTCAAGATCCAATCATGTTTCTGCCTGTACATCTGGTTCATGTCATCTGACCCCTGAAAACAATGGCATTTAAAACACAGTCATCATTTTATTCATCCATTTCCCTGAACACTGGATACAGAGTTTCCTCCAACTCTTTGCTATGAGAAACATTTTTCTGTTGACCCAGGCTTGAGTTTTGCTGAGATACGTGTTTCAGGAATGACTTCCTATGTGATGGGTCAGGCACCCAAGGGATACCAACTGTTGCGTGATTCGAACATCACCTTTCCCACACTTACGTAAAGTCACCAAGAACTGCAGACAGGTTTCCAGAGGGGAAAAGTGCTCCTGTTTCTCCACATCTCACCGGAACTTAATGACAGGTTTTAGAGTCTCCTTGTTTAATTGGTCTTTTCTGATTGCTGGTGAAATTTACTTATTAGCACTTAGAGTTCGCCTTCTGTCAGTCCTTTTTCTCTGATCTGCGTTGAGTTCCTCATGTGTATTAGATACTAACTTCTTGTGGTTTTAGACTTTTGCAAATAATTTTTGATACGAGGGGTCTTGTTCAAAACATCCTTCCCCATCCTGAGATCCTAAACATATTAACTTAAAGTTTTTCTATCAGCTTCAGAGAATTCTTTCATATTTACATCTGTAATCCATTTGGAGTTTATTTTTGCTTATGATGGAAAATAGAGATTCTTATTTTTCTCCTTCCTGACAGTATTAGGGCTGTGGAAGTTGTAGGAAGCTGATAATAATGCAAATTGTGTCAGGTGGGCTGCAATTTATCACTGCCATATGGATAGACTGATTTCGTAAATTCATTTCAGCATTCCTTACTGCCTGTGTGCTAATGATTCTCTACTCTCCTTTGAACTAGTTGTAACATCATATCGGTCCACTCAATGAGTTAAAAATCTTTGACATTTACTTATTTCTATTTATGGGAGAGTTATAATTTTATCTTTTTCTCGAAAAAATTGTCTTTCAACAAAAGCTAAAACTTTCTTTGAAACATCACTTTTCTTTCAAACATTGCTTTCAGATTTTGACATATGATGCTTTCATTGTCATCTAACTCAATCATTTTATTTATTTCATTTTTTAACCCAACAATCATTTAGTAGTCTCTTTTATAGACTAAGAAAGCATAGTGTTAGCTATACTTTTCTAACTTTATTGCATGTGATCAAATAGGCTTCACTTACATATTTATACCATTTCACTTTACAGAATTTTTAGGTATATTATAATGGCATATGACATGTAATACAATAGAAAAATGTAAATGGAAACTTAGATCATGGGAAAATATATTATAAAGCAGATCTCGGTGTGTATTTACCTTGAAGCAGCTGCATTCATCACTGTGGTCCAGGAATATCTGGGCATGTCTAGGAAAATGGTAAGTGGCTGAAAGGAAGTCTCATCATGGGGCAGGGAAGAAAGCAGGATGGAGGAGTATGTTGGCTGTGCTCCTAAGCCACTGAGAGGTTTGATGACTTGCTTGGAAGCCTTGCAAGACTTGGCATATAGTCACAATCACAGCTATGATTTATTACAGCAAAAGGATACAAAGCAAAATCAGCAAAGGGAAAAGACACATGGGGCAGAGTCTGGAGGAAACCAGACACAGCTTCCAGAACCCCCTCCCAGTGGAGCCACACAGGATACACTTAATTCCTCCCGCAATGACTTGTGATGGTTGTGAAATGTCGTCCACCAGGGGTGCTGATTGGAGACTCAGGAGTCAAGGTTTTATTGTCTACCTCTGCCTGGCATGTACCAAGATCCCAGACTCCACAGAGGAAAGCAGTGTTCAGCATACACCACATTGTTTGCATGAACTGTTTAAGCACTGGGAGCCTCCCTTATCACTTAGGGGACAGTGGGAACACTCCTGAAATCCAAGGTCCCAGATGCCAACCAACAGCCAATCTTGTAAGCAGGCCTTTCTAAGGATAGCAGTCTCAGGCCTGCTGTGTTAACTCTTTTCACACAAGGAGCCTCTTGGGAGAGAAATTGACCTGATGGGAGGAGGGATTGGCTTGAAGGCCTGTCCCAGAACCAGACTAACTTTCTGAGGAGGGAGGGTGGGTTCAGAGTGCAGCGTGGTGACTATTGCCAACTCGGTCTTTAGCAGAGCCTGGGGAAACTGGCTGAGTCCTAAGGAGAGATAGGGCTTTGCCTAGTGCAGCCTACTTAAATAAAAATCCTAGGAATTCAAGAGAAGAAATTTGAGCTGAACGTTGCCAGGTGAGGGAGGGCAGCTCTGTTGGTTACCAGAGACAAGATTGTGAAAACAATCTTGTGAGTGAAAAATGTTGCTGCCATATCTGTAAACAAAGGATGTTGCAGCCACCAAGCCACTGCAGCCACCGGCCCTCCACCCCCGAAGGTGAGCCTTGAGAGAACTCAGGATGAGAAAAAGAACAGGATACTGGCCCTAGCTAGCTAAGGTGCACATCAAAGGAATGATTTCAATGAGCCCAGACTCTTACATCTTCCCATTAACTTGAGATTTCTGTTTCTTTAACAGTACTACCAGGCCTTTGTTGCAAAACCCCTATGTATCCTGGTTCCAAACCTACCTCTTTGGAGCAGTCCCTCAGAGCGATCGGACAGGCTGTCTTCCAGGCTTGAAGTCCTCAGAAAGACTGCCAAATAAAACATACTTCTCAGCTTTTAGTCTGTGAGTTTCTTTTTTCAGTTGACAATCTCTAAACAAAATAAGACCAGGGTTGTTTACAAGAAATGAAGCCAGAGTTATGTTACCAGAAAGAGTACGACCATCACAGGGAATCCAAATGAGGGTCTGGGGGAAAGACTTTTCATGGTGGGTTTTCTTTTTCATCTCTGAGTGGAAGAGTCCCCCACCCACTGCCTTGGTCTAAGGGGTGGCACTTACACTGAGGGATCATTCACCAAGTGTCGCAGAATCAACTTACAGTGACACAGAGTCTACCCTTTCCTCCAAGGCTCCCTGGACGGTGGAAGTGACACAGTTTTTTTAAGACAGAAGAGATTTGGAATTTGATCATTTCAATAGAGAGGTCTGCTATTTCCAGGGAAATGGGCAGTTGGGGCCATGCTGGGTAAAATGGTTCTGGCCACCAGTTACAATGTGTGGAAGGGCTTTTCCCCATACCACCAAGAAGTTCTCCGGCATCAGCTGGGTGTCCTACACATCAACCCAATTCTGACACTGTCTACCTGGAGAGGGCATCATATTCCACAAGTTAAGGGCTCAGTCCTGCAAGAATGCTCACTCTCCACACCGCCACCCCACTTCAGATGCCATCGCTAGACCAGGTTGTCACCTGGGCTTCTGACCAACTGGCTGTAAACTGGAGTTTCCAATGGCCCCCTCCTTAGGTTCGATTAATTTGCTAGAGCAGCTTACAGAGCTCGAGAAACATTTGACTTACCAGATCACTGGTTTATTAAGAAAGGATATAACTCAGGAACAGCCAGATGGAGGAGATGCACCGGGCAAGGCATGGGGGAAGGGCACTGAGTTTCCACGCTCTCTGAGCCCACCACTCTCCTCAAATTTCAATGGCTTCCTCAACCCAGAAGCTCTCCTGAACCCTATCCTTTGGATTTTTATGAAGGCTTCATTACATAGGCACGATTGATGAAATCATTGGCCATTGATGATGGATTCAACCTCCAGCCCCTCTCCCCATCCTGGAGGTGGGTGGGGAGATGGGACTGAAAATGCCAGCCTCGAATCACGTGGATGGATCTCCTGGCAACCAACCCCCATCCTTTTCTAACCAAGGGGCTTTCCAAAAGCCGTCTCTTTAACATAACAAAAGACACTTTCATTGCCTTCTGCACTGAGGACATTCCAAGGGTTTTAGGAGCTCTGTGCCAGTAAAGGGGACAAAGAATACATAGAATTCTTATCAATCATAATATCACATTGGGGCAGACGGTTAATAAGACAGAACATGAGAAGGGAGAGGAATGGAAAAGGGGATTATGGGAAGAGCATATACATACATCACATCTCTCCAGTCATAGAACTTGACGCCTTGCCCCTGGAATGACAGGGAAGGGTTGGGATGAGGCCCAGTTCTTCACTAACTGGTGCAGTGCTGGGTCCATCACCTGAATGCCTGCAAGAGAATTCCTTCAACGTTCTTTGAGATCCAGGTTGCATTCTAAGTCTGAGGAGGGACAGGCCCAGGGGCAGAGGTGGCTGCATCATTGGTGCCCTCCTTGGGCACTACTTGCTGGGTGTCTACCTACAGATGAAGACACACTAGAGAGGGAAAAGGTATTGTTAATCCACCCACACAACACAGGGTGGGAAGAAGGGCTTCAACAAATGCAGAAGTACAGGCGTACCTTGGAGAGACTGAGGGTTCGGTTCCAAACCATTGCAATAAAGCCAGTATAGCAATGAAGTGAGTCACATGAATTTTTTGGCCTCCCAGTGCATGTAAAATTTATGTTTACACTATACTGTAGTCTATTAAGTGTTCAATAGCATTACCTCTGAAAAATGTACATACCTTAATTTAAAAATACTTTATTGCTAAAAAGCGCTAAGCATCATTGGAGCCTTCAGAGAGTCATAATTTTGCTGGTGGAGGGTCTTGCTTCGCTGTTGATGGCTGCTGAAAACTGGGGGGACCGTGGCAATTTCTTAAAATAAGGTGACAAGGGCTTCCCTGGTGGCGCAGTGGTTGAGAGTTCGCCTGCCGATACAGGGGACGCGGGTTCATGCCCCAGTCCGGGAGGATCCCGCATGCCGCGGAGCGGCTGGGCCCGTGAGCCATGGCCGCTGGGCCTGCGCGTCTGGGGCCTGCGCGTCTGGAGCCTGTGCTCCTCAGCGGGAGGGGCCACAACGGTGAGAGGCCCACGTACCGCAAAAAAATAAAAATAAGATGACAAGAAGTTTGTCCCATCTATTGACTCTACCTTTCACAAACCTTTCCTCTGTAACATGCAATGCTGTTTCATAGCATTTTACCCACGGTAGAACTTCTTTCACATTTGGAGTCAATTCTCTCAAATCCTGCTGCTTCTTTATCAACTTAAGTTTATGTAATATTCTAAATCCTTTGTTGTCATTTCAAAACTCTTCACGGCACCTTCACCAGGAGTAGATTCCATTTCAAGAAACCACTTTATTTATCCATAAGAAGCAACTCCTCATCTGTTAAAGTTTTATCGTGAGATTGCAGCAATTCAGTCACATCTTCAGGTTCCACTCCTAATTCGAGTTCTGTTCCTATTTCCATTGCATCTGCAGTTAATTCCTCTGCTGAAGGCTTAAGCCCCTCCAAGTCATCCATGAGGGTTGGAAGCAACCTCTTTTAAACTCCTGCTAATGTTGATATTTTGACCTCTTCTGGTGAATTACGAATGTTCTTAACAGCATCTAGAATGGTGATTCCTGTCCAGAAGATTTTCAATTTACCCAGATCCATCAGAGAAATCACTGTCTATGACAGCTATAGCCTTACAAAGTGTATTTCTTAAATAATAAGACTTGAAATTCAAAATTACTCCTTAATTCGTGGGCTGCAGAATAGATGTTGTGTTAGCAGGCGTGAAAACATGAATCTCCTTGTACATCTCCAACAGAGCTCTTGGGTGACCAGGTGCATTTCAATGAGCAGTAATATTTTGAGAGGAATCTTTTTTGTCTGAGCAGTAGGTCTCAACAGTGGGCTTAAAATATTCAGTAAACCATGTTGTAAACAGATGTGCTGTCATTTGGCTTTGTTGTTCTATTTATACAACACAGGCAGAGTAGATTTAGCATAATTCTTAAGGGCCTGAGGATTTTCAGAATGGTAAATGCGCATTGGTTTCCACTTAAAGCCACCAGCTGCATTAACCCCTAACAAGAGTCAGCCTGGCCTTTGAATCTTTGAAGCCAGGCATTGACTTCTCCTCTCCAGCTATAAAATTCCTAAATGACATCTTCTCCCAATATAAGGCTGTTTCATCTGCACTGAACAATCTGTTGCTCAGAGTAGCCACCTTTCATCAATTACCTTCACTAGATCCTCTGGACAACTCGCTGCAGCTTCTACATCAGCGCTTGCTGCTTCACCTTGTACTTTTACGTTATGGAGACGGCTTCTTTCCTTCTGCCTTATGAACCAGCCTCTGCTCGCTTCAAACTTTTCTTAGGCAGCTTCCTCACCTCTCTCAGCCTTCATAGAATTGAAGAGAGTTAGGGCCTTCCTCTGGATTAGGCTTTGGCTTAAGGGAATGTTGTGGCTGCTTTGATCTAAGCAGACCGCCAGAATCTTCCTATCAGCAATAAGGCGGATTTTGCTTTCTTATCATTCCGGTGTTCACTGGAGTAGTGCTTTGAATTACCTTCAAGAGCTTTTCTTTTGCATTCACAACTTGGCTGTCTGTCTCAAGACGCCTGGCTTTCAACCTACCTCAGCTTTCGACATGCCTTCTTCACTAAGCTTAATTATTTTTAGTTTTTGATTTAAAGTAAGAGATGTGAGACTCTTCCTTTCAAACTTGAAGACTTAGAGGCCATTGTAAGTTATTAACTGGCCTAATTTCAATATCTCTGTGTCTCAGGGAACAGGGAGGCCTGAAGAGAGAGAGGGAGCAGTCAGAACACACAACATTTATCTTATCGATTAAGTTTGCTTATATAGGCACAGTTCATGGCACCGCAAAACAATTACAGTAGTAACATCAAAGATCACTGATCACAGATCACCATAACAAATATAACAATAATGAAAAAGAATCTTGAAATATCTCAAGAATCACTAAAATGTGACAGAGGGACACAAAGTGAGCAGATGCTGTTGGAAAAGTGCTGCTGATAGGCTTTCTTGATGCAGGGTTGCCACCAACCTCAATTTGGTAAAGAAAAAAATAAATAAAATTAAATTAAAAAGGCAGTATCTACAAAGCACAATAAAATGAAGTGCAATAAAACGTGGTGTGCCTGGAATTTATTCTCTAAAGGCTTGGGGTCCAGTAGAAACTGCTCTGGGTCCCCTTCTAGTAAAGGGTCACAGGCAGCCCTTGCAGGTGCTCGTGTAGTCAGGGCCCTGAGGCATGGGTGGAGATCACAGGGAAGCAGCAAAGACTGGAGCTCAGAGGAGAGGAGGTCCCCAGAAGGTGGAATCTCACTGGGAAACGGAGCCCTGGAACCGTGAGTGATTCCCCAGAAATGCCTGGAACATAAGCTGTGGCTCCTTCCTTGGTAGGTGGGGCGAGAGCCAGTGATCTCACCCTGAGAACCCACCTACTGAGCCCCTGGAAAGTCTGGGTTGTATGAGCTAGAATGCAAAGATAATACCAGAAAAAAAATTAACTTGTGGAGAGGCAAATGCAGTATCAGTGCTTCTCTCAAAGAAATACGGCCAAAGGGAATTTTTTAAAAATTCTCTTCTATTTTTATGTGCACAACTTAAGGAACATTAAATGGGATTCAGTTCATAACTATGAACAGGCCTCTCAGATTGCCTCCAAGGATCTTTATTTGCTTTTGCATTGATTTGTAAATATTTTTATTTATAGAACCCTCCAAGAAAAGGAGAGGTGGGCAGTGGTATATGTTATAAAAATGATCCTGAGGTAAAATTAAATACGCCTCTCCCCCCTACATTGCCCACATCTTTTATTCATACAACAACAGCAGAAGAAACACCTCCTCTTTCCTTGGGGGCAGGAAATGTTGCCTGAAAGAACTTGAGTTCCGAGGAGGAGAAAGGGTGGGTGGTAGACTGCATTTTCCTAAGGTCCCCTAACAATATCTCTTTCTTCATATGCTCTTGTAGAACCCGGCCACTCCTCCAGGAAGATGGAGAGACTGAATCTTCTCCTTGAACCTGGACAGGCCTTTGGGGTGGCCCTGATCAATAGGGTGTGGCAGAAGAGAGCTGAGTCACTTCCAAAACTAAATCACAGAAATGTCAGGCATTTCGTCATCGTTCTCCTAGGAGGCTCAGTCTTGGAACCCTGCTGCTGTGCTCTGAGAAAGCCTAGACCTCATAGACACATGCAGGTGTTCTGGCTGTCAGCCCAGCTGAGGTCCTGGTCAAAAGCCAGCCTCAACTGCCAAAAGTGTGAGTGAAGACACCTCCAGGTTCATCGAGCCTCCGGATGTCAAGTTATCCGTGGCCTTTGGGTCTTCCAAGTTGAGGCTCCAGACATGAGAGAGAAAAGACAAACTGTCCCCAATGTGTTGGTCTGTATTTCTGACTTACAGAAACTGTGAGCATAATAAAATGGTTGTTTTATCGCCCCAAGCGTGGAATGGTTATGCTGTGTACGGTAACCAGAACGGACGCTCTATTTTTCTTTTCCTTTGGTGGTGGAAGTCAGCAGACTCAACACTGTGTTCCATGACCCTGAGTGCCGAGGGGGGAGCTTGTGCCTCACCGAGGTCAGTGATTTCTTCCCCTGCAGGACCGTGGATTTCTTTCCCAGCACAGATGATGCAGTATGATGGCCCTTCGCGTTGGATTTAATTTCCCTCTGAAGACTCTCCATTTGTTTATAATTATCCCAACAACTGATGCTCTTAGCAGGAGACAGGGGCCTCGTGCACTTGGTCCCGCTTTCCCCTCCCTGAGTAGGCCTCCACTCTGCCCCTGGGTTTTGGTAACACCACCCTGTTCCCATCCAATCCCGAGAGGGCTCACCGGAGCCCTTGGACCCAGCACATCACCAACCCCAGTTCAGTGATGACAGAGTCAGTGTGTATATAACCCCCGCGTGGCTCTCAGGAATGGTGGCCACTGCAGAGCAGTGGGCAGGTTGGGTGCCCGAGGGGACATGGTGGGAGACGTGAGCTCACAGCAGTGGGGACCTGGATCTGATAGGCTCAGGCTTTTCCCCCAGGCAACAGTCGCGGGGTGTGCGGGACGTGCCGACACAGCAGATGACAGGAGATCGCATGCAGACGGCGACCATGGGTTTGAAGAAGACTAGAAAAGTTCTTTTTGAGGGAGAATTGACAGGACTGAGTTACCAACTGAATGTTGACCACTGGAAGCAGTCATGGTGTTTTCTCACCTGGGTAATTGGAAAATGAATCCGTGAAACAGAAGTCAGAAGATAAGAAGCGGAATAAGGTGAGTGGCAGGAGAAGGCAAGAGAAGACAATGAACTGAATGATGGTCCAGGAGAAGAGTCAGGTGAGCTTGAGAAATGCATCTGAGGTCTGACATGGAGATTTCAGGGGCATCAGCCTAGAGCTGGCAGCACAAGCCACGGGATGGAGAGGGAGAGTGTGAACGTGGAGGAGAGGATGTGACAAAGGGGTCACCTGGCTACCGGCCTGATGTGATGGCTGGAGGAGCCGTAGGTCACTCAGCAGAAAGAGGACAAGAACCGGGAGAACGGGTTCTCGGGGGAGAGATTTCTCTGGCACCTGATGTGCTCCTTACACTTAGTAGGTGCTCAGGAAATGTGTACGGATTGAAGAGACCCATAAGCATGGCTAACCGAGGCTCAAGGAAAACACCAGACCCAAGGGAAGGAGCAAAGTCAGGGAGCAGACGTGTAAAAGAGCATCTAGTTTGAGCTGAGGTTTGAGAGCAGCAGATGCCTTGGCCTGACATGCGTCAACTGGAGACGCGGCGGCACTTTCCCTCCAATGTGTCAGGCAAGCTGTGACAGGCTGCGAACCTTGGCTGCTGCACATGGCGCGTGGAGCCCCAGCTGTCAGGCAGAGGGCAGCCTTCCCGGGAGTGGGTGGGGAGCAGGGCACTGTCCCCGCGGCCTGGGCTTGGCGCAGCTCTCACACCTCCCATCAAGGTCACGGTGTGTAGCTTCCTCTTGACATTCGCAGGCCACTCACACGCAGGGGCTTCCTGCTGCAAAGCTCATCCTGACGGCTGGGGACGGGATGCAGAGACGCGAATAGCTGTGCTGGCGACGGTGGGACATCACGGCCAGTGATACAGAAGGGCCAGTTCATGCCGCTCAAGGAAAACCCCGGCAACGAAAGCAGGAGAGAAAAAAACGCAGGGGCTGGCGTGCTTGGGTACGGGGGACAGAGGATGACATCACACCCTGTGTGATGTCCTTTCTGCTGGGGACTGAGAGCGGGGAGGAAAGGCCACTCCTGTCCCTGCTGGAGCTGATGTGGGGACTTAGGCAGTGAGCCTTCTCAGGGTAAGAGACGAGCAGAGGTACAGGGAGAGGAGAGTGACGCAGGGAGAATTTGGACAAAGCAGCCCGGGCTCCAGATTCTGGGATCACGCGTTATTAGTATAAACTTAATGTTGAATGCTCACCTTGCAGCTCTGATCAAAACATGGTACAGTTTCCCCTTTCTTCAGTGTGGGTGGTCCTTCCCTGGCCCTGGATGAAGATTTAAGCAGACCCAATGGTATTGTCTTGTATTCTTGGGTAACAGATGGCCCTTCAGCCATTTGAATCATATTCTCAGTCTCCGTTCAGTAATGTTGTCCCCTATCACAGTCCAAACCCTGGCATTACATCTTCTCCTCCCCCTCCCCTGCCCCATCTCAGGCTGCTTAGGTTGGAAACCAGTAGCTGACAATATGGCTGTTCTCTCAT
>NW_020172779.1:15057096-15094927 GCF_003031525.2 Neophocaena asiaeorientalis asiaeorientalis
AGTCCGGGTTAGAGAAGCGTGAGGGAAGACAGGCAAAGGGGAGTGTGCCTCCCTCCATCCTGCTGTGTGCCCTGGAGCCTGACCCCTGGGACCTGACCAATAGGCTCCCTCGGCCCTGGCCTCCAGCTGGGTTTGGCCAGTGGGAAGCTCTAGCCAGGGATGGGGGGAAGCAGGAGACTAAGGTCAAGATGTTTGTTCCCCTGCTCTCCCTGCGGGCTGCGTCCCTGCAAGAAGGTCCTGGCTCCTGTCAGTGGCCTACTACTACCCTCTCTGGGTCCTGGTGACGACCTCCTCCCTTCTACCACTCAAGCCCCAAGCTAGGAACTGCCAAGACCTTGACAGATGTAGATAAGACAGTCCTTACATGGCTTGGTCAGGCTTCCTGCTCCGTCAGCCTGGAGGAGGGTGGAAGCTGACTTTCCTCCCTCTGGAGGCCTTTTCATGGACTCCTAAGAGGCCTCCCGTTCGTCCATCTCCTACGTCCCGCAGCCCTGGCCTCTGAGACTCCCTCCCTCCTCAGCCCCCAGCATGAAGCAGCACGCCCCCAGCCTCTGCCGTGGAGCTTCTCACCCCTCCAGGAAGCCCAGAAAAGTCTTTCCCCTTTGCAGGTGGGGAGCCTTGCTGAGAGTGAATAAGGAGAGAGAGAGAGAGAGAGGGAGAGAGCGAGAGAGTGAGAGAGAGCAGCAGCCACGTGGAGTGCAAACAGCTGGGAGCCTCCAGCTGTAAGTGCCTTCGGGATTCGCTCCAGCTCTCCAGCCGTGGTCACCTCACTCTCCCCAGCAGCTTCCGGCCAATAACTAAATGTGGCAGGAGCAGCCGGGCGTGGCCACTTCTGTCCAACACGCCCGTCTTCCGTGGACCGTTTTCTGTGCCTCTCTGGGCTGGCCTAGACATTCTCACAGCTGCACTGCAGTCTGAGGCTCCTGTTAACCGATCCTCCTTCCTCGTTTTTCAGATGTCAAGACTGTATCTAAAATCTACTCCTGCCCCCTCTCTTCATCCTTCCAAGCCACTACCCCCAATAAACCTCTCACACTTCTAACTCTCTCTTGGTGTCTGCCTCCTAGAGTAGCCAACTGTCACAGACCTCCTCAAGGACCTTCTAGCTTTTGACCGCTCCCTGGTCCCAGGCAACAACCGCGCGTCTTTGGTTTTAGTTATGGCAACACTCCACTTCCACATACCAATCCTGCTCTGGTTGCCACTGCTGCAGAACAAATGCTCCCTACGTTTAGTGGGTTACAACCACCATCTTCTTTTGCTCACAATGTTGTGTCAGAGTTTGGGAAGGCTCAGCAGGGTGGTTCTCACTTTGACGTTTCTCATGCAATTGCAGCCAGATGGTAGCCAGGACTGGACATCAAAGATGGTGACTCGTATGTCTGGGGCAGTGGACAGGAACACCTCCTGCGGCATCTCCAGCATGGCAGCCCCAGGAGAGCTGGACTTTTTACATGGCAGCTGGATTCCCCCAGAGAGAGTGTCCCAAGAGAATCAAATGGCTGTAATATGGCCTTTTCTGACTTAGCCTTGACAACACATAGCATCATTTTATCATTATGCTGTAGGTTGCAAGCAAGTCACTAAGGTTGGTCCATATTCAAGATGGGAGGAGTGTCAAATAATTTGCAGACATCCACAATGACCAATTTGACAATGGCAGAAACCAACAGTGAGCTCCTTATATGGCACTATACCCCAGGGGACCATCCATCACCTGCTGGAAAGTCCATTACACTGGAACACTTCCATCCATCATGGAAGGAGCGGTGCTTTGTTCTCACTGGAATATACATTTGTTCTGAATATGAATCTGCCTTCCTTCCCTACAGTGCTTCTGCCAAAGCCACCATCTGTGGGTTTACGCAGTGGGTGCAGTATTCACTGCCACAGTACTTCACGGAGCACCGCCTCTGACCAGGGAACTCATTTTCACAGCAAATGAAGTATGCCCGTGGATTTACATCTAGGGAATGCGCTGGATTTACCATGTTCATCATCACCCTGGAGCAGCTGACCTGGTAGAACAATGAAGTGGCCTTTTGAAGACGCAGCTACAGGGCCAGCTGGGTGATAATACCTCGCACGGGTGAGATCATGTTCCCAAGGATAAAGTATGGGCTCTGAATCCCTAGCCAGTATGTGGCGCTATTTCTCCCAGAGCCAAGAAGCATGGATCTGGGATCAAGGGATCGAAATGGGAGAGGGTCCTCTCACTAACACCCGTAATGATGAACTGGCCAGTTTCATTCCTGTTCCTGCAACTTTGGGCCCTGCTGCTTTAGAGGTATTGGTTCCAGAGGCGAGAGCATTTCCACTGGAGAACAAACAGAACTGCCTTCTGACTGCAAGCTCTTACCACTGCCTGACGGGGTCTGAGTTTGTACATTTCACTGCCATGTCACCACCGACCCCTTGACGAACAGAGCAGGTCCCAGGGCTCAGGAGCTGCTGAGTAGAGCCTGATTTAAATGCTAGTAAATCATGGTCAGAGTGAAGACAGTTTTCCTATATTGTATGTGGAATATTGAGTTCATAATGTTCTAGATAAAGAGGAGGTGCAAGCATTTAAAACGTGAAGAAGGAAGTAGGGGAGGGAGAGTAGGATGAGAAGGAAGTTGAAGAAACAGGAGGAGGGAGAGGAGTAGCGGAGGAAACAGGGAAAGGAGGCTCGGGGGGAGGGAGGGAGCGGAAATGCACAACAACGTACAGTGTCAGGCACTTCAGACGGTTCATCTGGAGACAAACCTACATACACGGCAAGTATTCTTCCTCCCCAGTCACAGATGGAGCCACTAAGGCGCGGGGGAGTTCATGCACTTGCTGAAGTTTCATCCAAAGCGACTGAAAGGGAATCTGACTTCAAGGTGTCTCATTTCCAACCTCATCTTCTTGCCATTATACCTCGCCATCAGAGAAAGCAGACATGTCATGAGAAGAAAACAGAAACACTGCTTAAAATCACCTGAAAGCATTCCAATTTGATCTGAAATTACGATTTTAACTTCTGAGCTTGACCCGTCTGCCGAAGCACAGGTTTAATAATCTGTGCTTTAATCCACGACTTCATCTATCTGCACAAGCAGGCAATTCTGGGATTTATAATCAGCGAGTTTCTATAATAGTTCTATGATTTACTGAACATTTTCCCTAGCCAACACTTTACTACAGACAAATGATGGTATAGCATTTTGAAGGTACACATTTTAATTGTAAACTGGTTTGAGAATATTAATGTACAAAGTAGGACCTAAAACATCGGAGGAGTAATGTTGAAAATAACTGTGTTTACCCCAGAAATAACATACACACACTCTCTGCACTGAGCAAATCTGGGTCTGGCGGGTCACAGTCGGTGCAGCCTGAAGTTTTCAAATCAATGGAGGTACTTCGGGATTATCTTCAAAGTCTGGATCTTCCTCGCTTGGTATAATTTTGGGTTCAGCTTGAACTCTTCTGGGCGTGTGTTTTTTCGCTTGAACTATGTTAGCCACATCAGGGAAGGCGTGCTTGCTGGGATCTACTTCTAGTCTCTCCATTTGCTGGCTTCTACAACAAAAAGGGCAAAGGAAATTGAGGTATCAGTTTTAAGTAAATTTCAAGTAGATTCAACTCATTCATTCATTTGTTCAGCAAATATCAGCAAGTACTATCCCTGGAGCATGGAGGCAAAAATAGGACCCCATCCCTGGTTTCAAGTAGCTTAGAGCCTAGTAGAAGCAAGAGTCGACGCTTGGAGAAATAAAGTGCTAAAGAGCGCCGCAGGGCCGTGCTGACGTGCAGGCAGGTGGAGGAGAGGGCAGCGGGGAGACTCTGCTTACCTAAGATATTTTTGATAATTGAAATGATACAGCAGGCCATGCCCCAGAGCCAAGATCAATAATAGAATCACACGAGGCAGTTCTCACTCCTGAATGGAGCTAATCAGGCCCCTGGACCCTGCTGCTTCAGACCACGCAGCCTGCACTACAAGGCCAGGTGCACGCCAAGCTCAGCCCACAGTTTCCCCTCCCACAAGAACCCACTCCTCCGCCGGCACTCCGTCCTTCCAGCGATAGCTGGAGTGAAACGGACCCAGGAGGCAGCTCTGCTGGCCACTGAGTCCCCTTATCACCGTCATAGAGAAAACTCTAGATGATACGGTCACAGGGCTGCTTTTCTGGCAATTTCCATTCCATAGGCCTGGAGTTGGACCCAGTAATCTGTATTTATATAAAGTTCCCCCAGGGATATCGATGATTTAGAAATTATTTTGGAATCACCGCACCATTAATTCATTCAGTTATTCAACAGATATACCTTAAACGCCGACTGTATTCTAGTTGCTGTGCTAGACACCAGAAATAGCATGGTCTGTGCAAACACACAAGCTTCCTGGTAACATCTAGGACTGCAGTGTTGTGTTCAACAGAGAAGTTATCATATCGTCATGTAATTGTCTCATTACCGACCTGTTCTCCCTATAAGACTGACATCTTTGAAGCAAAGGTGTTGTCTTTTTCATCTTGCATCTTTGGCGTATAGCTTTACCGAATAAGTAGTTGTTGAATAAATGAAAAAAAAAGTTATTATTGTGGATTAACGAAATTAAATAAGAAACTATCTCTGACCTAAGGAATATCACAGTCATTCTAATCCAGGAGCTCCAAACCCATGCCCTCAGACCAAACTCGTGCAGCAGACACAATGTGGTGGGGGAAGGAGGTCCGATTTTCTTTGGAAAGTGTAAACTCTGCTGTTCTTACAGCCCTCCCGCTCATTCCTGTAATCTGCACAGCCCTTGAAAGATTTGCCTTTTTGATTCCTTAGTATCTTGACTAATACTTCTGGACCTGCTGAAGAAGAATACAAAGTATACAAGGACTATAAAAGGGCATTTTCTGAAGTCCCAGATTGTACACTATAAACAGTGTTAAGAAGTTACAGTTTTCAAAGACTTGCATTACAGTCACTATTAACTATAGCGTACTTTTTAATTCATCTGTTCTTATTAAAAGACTATGATATCTATGGCTTAATTAGGTAAATATCTAAATTCATCTATTATAATTATGTTGTCCTTGACTTTGAGGAAAAGCAGCCCATCTCAATTGTAGGCATATCTCTTGGGCCATAACTTCTGGATCTCAGTAATAAACTATGAGCTTAGCTAGTATGTATATAGTTATCTGCAGAGCCCCTGCTTCAGATGTTGTGAGGAACAGTTTGCATGCAGGGCTTTAATGACTCATGAATCTCTGGGCCTGAGGCACCTGAGGACCACACTCGTCCCCAAAATAAAGAGGAGAGGGGCTTTTCTCCCTGGCTGCTTCCTGTCCCTATGTCACAGGCCTAAAGTGACAGATGCCCATTGCTGGTTTTACCCACTACCTGGCTGTCAGACCAGAACCTCTGGCACCTACTAAGAATAGCTGGAAGATGGAATGAATAAATTTATTACCATGGAAGAAAGAAAGAAAATGTCTAAAATCAGTAGGCAGTAGGCGTAAAATACATCAACGATTGACTCCTTCTATTAAAGAACATAAAGAAATGATAATCTGTTGGGCTAGCTTATTTGGACCGAAGACTCCCACTACCCACGAAAAACTTTACTGAGATGGTGAAAGATGTGGTGAGATAATTAGGATCCACAAGGTCAGAATTCAGCGAAAGGAGGAACCCAGAAAGGGGAATGGAGTCCTGAGACCACCTTTGCCCTGAGGGCATTCGGTGAGCCCCTAAAGTCAGGCTTTGGTCTTGCTGGATGTACAGAGTCTGGGGACAGAGGGCCAGGCACTGAGCGTGCCAGGTGGGCAGTCTAACAGGATGCCCTCTCCCCAGTAAGGGTGCAGTCCCAAAGGGCTTCCGCCTTCTGTATGAGTGAATGAGAGGTAAACCCGCTCTGCCCACCTCCCCAGGGGGCTGTGAGGGGAGGTGTCCCAGTGGGACAGAAGAGGGATGAGTTGTCACCACAGGCTGGCACTTCCATGGGTTTATAGCAGCTAAAAAGCAAACAAACAAACCCTCAATCTTGAACTTAGACTGAAGTGGTTCTAAACTAGCCGTGTCTTTAGGATCTGCCCCAAAGCACACATCAGTGCTCCCTGGCAGCGCACCTCCTGGACCTCTGAGAAGCCCCCAACAAGGCAGCAGATCACAGGAAAGAGTAAACAAGCACTCAAGTCAACGGGCACTCTGCATAAGAATCAGCAGAAGCAACAAGAACAGAAATAGAGACGTAAGAACTTCAGACAGTGACTAGGAAAGCATGAATTATAAAAGCACTACACTTACGTTTAAATAAAATGTTCCAGACTTGAGAGTAAAATGCTGAAAACTTTCGGTCTGGAATTGGCAATAAGACAAAGATGCCTGCTATCACCCTCTTTTCAACATTGTACTGGATTTTTTCCCTATGCAGTCATGCGCGAAAAAGAAAAGATACAGGTTTGGGAAGAAAGAGAGCCATCATTCTTTGCCATATATCATCAGGGAAACGGGAGTTAAAACGACAGTGAGATACCAGCACACACCTATTTAGAATGGTCCAGATCCGAACACCGACAGCACCAAACGCCGGCGCGGACGCGGAGCAGCAGGAACGCTCACGCATTACTGGCGGGGAAGCAGAACGGCGCAGCCACTTCAGAGGGCAGTTCGGCAGCTTCTTACGTAACTAAACATACTCTTACCATACGACCCGGCAGTTGTGCTTCTCGGCATTTACCCAAAGGAGCTGAAACTTTATGGCCACGTAAAAACCTGCGCAGGATGTGTATAGCAGCATTATTCATAATTGCCAAACAACTGGAGCAGCTAAGATGCCCTTCAGTGGGTGAATGGATAGATTAAACTGTGGTCCATCCAGACAATGGCATATTATTCAGCATTAAAAAGAAATGAGCTAGCAAGCCATGAAAAGACATGGAGGAACCTTAAATGCCTATTACTAAGGAAGAGAAGCCAATCTGAAAAGGCCACGTACTGTATAACTCCAATTACGTAACACTTTGGAAAAGACAAGATTATGGTGACAGTAAAAAGACGAATAGTTGCCAGGGGCTGCGAGGAGGGGAGAGCGGGATACATAGGTGGAGCACAGAGGATTTGCAGGGCAGTGAAACTCCTCTGTATGACACCGTAGTAGTGGATACATGTCATTATACATTCGTCCAAATCCACAGAATGCACAACACCAAGACTGAGCCCTAATGCAGATTACGGATTTGGGTGCTAATGGTGCATGGATGCAGGTTCACCAGCTGTAACAAATGTTGCACTCTGATGGGGGATGTGGATAATGAGGGAGGCTGCGCCTGAGCTGGGGCAGGGAGTATATGGGAAATCTCTGTGCCTTCCACTTGATTTTGCTGTGAACCTAATAAGACTGCTCTAAAGAAGAAAGTCTAATTTTTCAAAACGACACCATGAGGAGAGTAAGAAGGCAAGCCCAGGAATGGGCTACGTTTTATGGTCCTGCTTCCACCACTCACTTAACAACTTTGCGATCTTGGACAAATTGCTCAATCTCTTTGAACCTCAGTACATTAGGATACGAGGATTTACACCGCAGTTATTTTGAAGAGTAAAGATAGCGCATAGCATCATATAGCACAGGGTAGGCACTCAGTCCTCAGTAAGTCCACTTTTGAGGAAGTTGTGTGTTTTCCGTCATCGTACAGTGTCACAGGACCACAAGAGTTCACTGGGTCAGTGACCTTCCCCCCAAACATGACCCCAGCTGGTCCCAGTGAACATAACTCTCCTTCCCTTTATCTTCTCCCTCTATTCACTCTGTCTCCACAGCATGAGGAAAGGACCACTCAGGCTATGAGAGGGTTGAGGGGCCTATTCCGACCTCCCTGCCCCCAGTTACCGCTGCCTCTGTAGTCCTTTCCCCCAAGCCAACAACCTGCCTGACCTCGTTCCCATGTGCAGCATTTATAGGTGGCTGTTTGGCTAACGGGTTGCCCAGCCAGAAGCTGAGATAATGTGTGTAAAGAAGTTTGTCAGTGATTAAGGAGCACCACAAACAACCTTCCCATCGATGGATTATGAACGGTCATGAGGTGATCCTTTCTCAGTAACGAAAATGAAAAAGAAAGGCTCTGTGAAAATATTGCAGGAGGTCCTCTTATGACGAATTGTGCTAGGATATCTCTAATCATCAAGTGTAATCACAGTAATGACGGTTTTCCTGGAGTCTTGAAAACCAGCTCCAAACTTTGGCAATGACTTGGTTGCCAATCCCTGTGATTCCTCGTCAATTAGATTCAAACTCTTTACATGTGTTTGATGCCACTGGGGGTTAATTATGACCGTGAAGATTCATAGTAGTCCTAACACCCTTGATTCTCTGTAAATTACACATGTATCTGAAATGGAAATCACTGAGCTGGGAAACATGAGAGTGGCTTTCCAAGGTTAAAAACAGCAACCCGCTTTTCAGAAGGAATTCAACTCCATACCTGTTGTTTAAACAAACCCCGTGTTTGAAAATCTCTACAAAATTTGACAGTTGTCTTTGAATATATACGAATGCCTGACTGCTTGTATTATGCAAGACATAAATATAGTTCCTGTTCAGGTATTTTTATAGTGGCAATTCTAGCATATACATTTGTATCTCAAAGATAGTTTGCCTTGGTCCAAAATAGAGTCTGCCATCTGGACGGTACGAGTCTGGAAATCACGGCAAGGAGAAGGAAGGTTGAAAGAGCTGGGATGCTCATTCTAAGGAAGAACTGAGAAATAATGAGAGCTTTGTCTGAACTACTCTAAGGATTGTCACTGCTTGTGGGAAGTGGGCTTTGTTCTGGGGTGTCTCTGGGGGCAGAGCTAGAACCTTCAGTTAGGAATCAAAGAGAAGCTTTCAGACACTGGGGGAATATTGAGAATGCCACGAATATTCTCTTGAGAGGGTGAGGATCCTGTCGAGAAGGAAGCTTAAGCCAAGGCTGGAAGGTGACCTATGATTGACAAGAGGGCACACACGGGGCCTCTCGGTCCTTGCAGCCCTGAGGGTTTTGGAATCTATGACGCGACACAGGTCATAAAAGGGAGGCGCTGTGAGCAGCGTTATGAGCAGGGCTCAGCAGAGTCGCCCCAACAGGTCACAGCTACACGACCTCCTGACATTCCAAACTCCTCCCTCCCTCATTTTCCTCGTCTGTAAACTGAGGGTAAAAATTGTGAGGATTAAATGCGTTACTATGGGTAAAGCACACGGAATGGTGCCCGATACAAAGCAAGTGCCCGGTAAACGTAGCTGTCGGTGTGGCTATTGCCACTTTTATTATTGTCACCGGAAGCTGGAAACTAAATATACACAGATCTGTTTCTGAGCCCTGCAAATCAAGAGTCTAAGTTTGGGGAATAAACATTAATGCTCATGCTATGAATCCTTTTTAAACTTTCAGTCACTGTACCTATGTGGAGGGTGCATTCTAGGCACCAAATGACAATGAAGAGAACTCTAAGCAAAGTGAAGATGGGCTGAGGGGAGGGCACCTTTTGTTCGTCTGCTCCCTGCTGCTGTCCGGCGTGCTTTTCACTGGCTTTGATGTTCCTTGACAACCTGTGATTATTTCGCCCACCTAAAACAAAAACACAGGACATAGTTAGTGACACATTCTCTCTGATACATCTTCAAAAATATACACTATATATTTTTTAAATGCTAAAACATTTTAATTTCCACTACATATTTCATGAAAGAGTCTGACTTTAAGCCCCTATATGGGGCATGAGAAAGTTCCAATAGTCCCCCTGTGTCCATGGGGATGCGTTCTAAGACCCCCAGTGCATGCCTGAAGCCACAGATAGTACCAAACCCTGTATATAGTATGTTTTTTCCTTTACACACATACCTGTGATGAAGTTTAATTTATAAATTAGGCACAGTAAAATACTAAAAACAATAACTAGCGATAAAGCAGAACAATTATTGCAATATACTGTAATACATGTTACAAAATTGTTCAGATTTAATACCTTTTCCATCTTAACTAAGCACCTATCACTCACTGTGGCCATAAGTTTTGCAATTTGAGGTACGGCAGCAAAACCAGCATGAATTTCTTCTTCCTTCCTCACAATTTCACGGGTAGAAGATTCGTTCATACTGCAGATCTCAGTAACCTCAGCATGTGATTTTTTTTTTCTTTCCTTATTAAGTCAGGAACTTTCACCTTTTCAATTAAAGGAAGCACTTTAAGGCTTCTCTTTCCTCGGTTTCAGTTACCCATGGTCAACAGTCTGAAAATACTAAATGGAAATTCCAGAAATAAACAATTCATATGTTTAAAACTGTGGGCCGTTCTGAGCAGCGTGATGAAATCTTGCACCACCCTGCTCCACCCTGCCCAGCATGTGATGTGAATCATCCCTTTGCCCAGTGTATCCCACCAGTTCCTTAGTCACTTAGTAGCTGCCTTGGTTATCAGATCAACTGTGCTCGGGTTCAGGTAACCCTTAGTTTACATAATGGCCTCAAAGCGCAAGAGTAGTGATGCCATTGGTCAGAACCCCAGAAAGCCTAGCCCATTGTTTGTCACATGTATGCTTCAATACATGGACGGTGACTGAGCAAATGAAGCAAGGCATCCTTGTCTGGGGGGACTATAGCATCAAATCTGGGGAGGTGAGTGTTCTTATTGCCCTTGATGGCAATCCGTCTCCTATGTGGTGGTACAAGCAACCGTTTTTCTAGATACTGCGGTTGTATATTTTTCCATCATATTTTATAAAAATTCAATCTGTGTATGTGTGATTTAGTTCAGTCCCTTCCCACAGACCTCATGGGAGGGCCTATGTGCAATGCAGCAAGGAAAGGTCTGCTTAAACACCACCCTTTCAATCATGTATTGAACACCCGACTAGGGAAAATACCTTTAAGCAACACCAATGGTTTGTGTGATGGCCAGACTTTTGCTGAGACTCCAGAAGAGAAAAAAACAACAACAAATGCCGCATGTACCAAACACAGGAAGTTTCAGGGCTGGAAGAGTTTGTTCAGAAACATTTTTTAAAAGGTATATTCTGCATAACAAAAACATGTAGAAGGAAACCATGGAAGAGCGAGCAATGGAAGCCACCAATGCAGTGTTCACAGGATAATTAGAGGAGGTGACTCATGGAAAGGATGGCTCAGTGAAGCATGTTTTTATCATCATCAAACGAGGTTTGCTTTGGAGGCAGCTAATTCCAAAATGATGTATTTGCTATGTTTTAAAGTCTATTTCATGCCAATTTTACTGCTTTCCATTCATTTCTTGCTGGCCCATGATGTTACATTTTTGGATGTTCATGTGCCAGGGTAGGAAGGTTTATGCTATTTTAAAGTGAAAACTTAAACGTTGTTTTTTTTTTCTTTTCTCTAATTGAACTAGTGTGATGGGTACAAATATTTCCCCCACGTTCCTGGCCTATCCATAAAGAAATGGAAATGCTTTTCAGTTTCTATCGATGCCAGTCCTGGTTTATTAAGCCACATTAATGTCAAATATGAGGGCAAGGAAAGACAGAGTTGAGGAGACTAAACAGAGATGCCTTGCAGAGGAGGGAGCAGAGGGCGGTAGTAGGCGTTGGGGTAATGAAAGCTGGCACCTTCCTCCTGGGGTGTCTCGGGGGTGAGTGGGGTCAGCAGGACCTCCCTCCGAGAGGCACGGTGGCAGGCTGTCGGGGAGCAGTGCTGTCCAGGAGAATTTTCTGCAATGACGGAAACGTTTCGCGCTGTCCAACACGGGGCCCCAGAGCACTCGCAATGCTGTTAGTGTAACCGAGACACTAAAGTTTTCATTTTATTTCATTTTTAAGTAATTTTAATTTCTACTGACCAAGCCAGAGAGATGGGAACATGACCAGAGTGAGCCCGAAACCTATGCGTGGGCTGCCCAACTCTTCTTTGGGAGTGAAGGTCATCCATCCATACCAGTTACCCCTGATTTATCCGAGGTCCTTGACCACATGGCCTTTTCAGTTCTGGAACTCTCTGCTCCTTCCTTGACATGCCTGGGACCTGGAACGGAGCGTGAGAATCCGGAGTCTGTGTTTCAATCTCTCTGATCAATGTGGGGTGTAGGCTGCTCCCTTAGCCCAACTCGGGACGACTTATCTAAAGGACCACGTGAGCCACAGAGCTCGGGCAGGCAGTGGCTGGGGCCTCTGTCAGGCCAGCATCGCAGCTCAGCTTCTCCCCTTTCCCAGTCCTGCTTCCTCCCCTCCCACAGGTGTGGATCCCCAGGCTGCTCCCCAGCAAATGTTCTGCAAGCGCACCTCCATCTCAGGGTCTGCTTCTTGGGGAGCAGTGGCATCTGAGAGCTTTTTTATTTTTTAATATTTTAATTACATTAAATGAGACCAATGTTACGTAAAATTCATGAAAATGTCAACTTTAAGAAAAAAAGCTTTTGAGCCCAAAGCACAAGTTTTGTATTGCTTCATGCTATAAATGCGCTAATCAGAATGGGGGCACATGCATAATTAGTCTTACAACACCCCATCTCTAACACTGCTATTTGTCCCATAATAAGCTCAGACAAAGATTCTCTGTTTATGGAAATGCAAATAGAATCGCAAATTTGGAGCTTTTCTTCACCAGGAATTTGCTATGTACCAGAATCTCAATGTGTTGCTTATTTTTAAAAGATATTTCCAGCTCATTTAGTTTCAAATGTTCTTTTAAGTTTAAAAGTTAGGGGGAATTAAGAAATCAGCAGTAAGAAAAGTATTAACACCAGCATTCATATTGACACCAAAATTCATCTTAACAAAAATATTTATATGAATAGCAGGAAAACTCTTCTGATAAGAGATCTAATTTTCCCAAGTAGGGACCAAAGTTCAGAATTCCAAGGTACTGAAATAGTAACATGTGGTTTCCCTCTATACCTGCAGTCTAGTGCTACTCTTCCTCTAGAAAACGATGCTCATTAACATCAAACTTCCAATTCATTTGTCCAAAGTGTGTTTAGGGGTGACTAATGGAAAAGGTGTAAGGGCCAAAATATGTTTAATAAATTAGACAAAGTGGAGCAAACGGTTTCCTGAATCCATAGAGGGAAATGTAATCAACTGCTTGAAAATTCAATTGTGGGATAGGTACAAAGGTACAAATTAACATTTTAATAATATTAGGTTATTTTAACGCATAGATTCATGCAACTGAAAGTTGGGAGTGAACATGGAGGTAGGAATTGAGTCCGCTTTAGTTCAGAAGGCAAATGACCCTTCAAAAGGCTTTCGTGAGAGCTGGTTTTCCAGCCTTGGTTTAAATAGCACCGTGGGATGGAGTTCCTTTACCTCCCTGGGGTAGCAGCCTACACTGAGACCATCTACATTTACCTTAACATGTATGTGGCTGCTTTACCAACCATAAAAGTTACTAATGCCAAGAAATCCAGACTACCTACGTGAGCTGTGTAAAAATACAGTAAACAGACGTGAGGGAGAGAGACCTACCTCCTAATCCTTATATTTAGGTTGAACCATAGAAATTACCAACATCTGACTATTTTTTATAGGTTTAAATTCTTTTTTTTTTTTTTTTTTTCTGTACACGGGCGTCTCACTGTTGTGGCCTCTCCCGTTGCGGAGCACAGGCTCCGGACGCGCAGGCTCAGCGGCCATGGCTCACGGGCCCAGCCGCTCCGCAGCATGTGGGATCTTCTCGGACCGGGGCACGAACCCGTGTCGTGCATCGGCAGGCGGACTCTCAACCACTGTGCCACCAGGGGAGCCCCAGGCAAGTTTTGAAAACAGTTTTAGCTGATCCCACGGCTTCTAGCCGCTCTGGATGCAATTCATGTATACAACCCACATTTATGGGATGCCTATAACATCCCAGGAACAGGATCAGGAACTATGATGCTATGGTGAACCAGAAAAGCATGGTCACTGCACTGATGAAACATCCCTCATCATCACTAAAATGATATACTTTGATCTATAGATGAGAGATAATAATTGTATAATTACACAGTCATTTAATGGACTGATTTTAGATATTTAGATGGTTTACAATGTCTCATAATTATACTATCATGTTTACTTGTATACATTAATTGCTATCATATATCCATTTTATTAGGAGAGTAAAAAATTAGAATTATTAAGTCATAAAGTACTTTTTAAGCTTGATATATGTTGACAATTTTATTTTCGAAAAGATTACATCATCCTCTATTTCCTCTAGCACTTTATTAGAGTACTGTTGAATCTTCACAGGCATGGAATTTTATTGATTGTTTTGCTAGAAAACTGGTAGCGGTCTGGAAAGGGGAACCAAATAGCTGGGGAAGAGGGATGGAAAAGATGTTTGCTTTACTTGTAAACTTAATACTTTGGAATTTTGTCCTGTAAACACATTATCTACGTATTGTTAAATTATTTAAACAAGGAGGCCATGAGACTGAGGGAACTCTAATACCATAGACATTTTTGTGCTTCTTTTGTAACTGTGATTTACCTCTTTTCTATTGGGGTTTGGTATTTTTCTGAAACACTTTCATGAATTTATATGTAATACTGATATTATATCTTCTTTGGTCTTTTGTGGTGTTTTTCCTCGGCAATGGGACATGTCAGCATTTGAAAAACTGTATATTGTCTTGTTTATTAGTTTACTGTCTGTTTTCCTGCCACTAAAATGTAAACCCCAGGAGGAATTTCTGTGCTGGGTACATGACAGGCCCTCAAAAATTATTTGTTCAATGAATGAATAATGGATGAAATATAAATGAACAATAAATGTTTATGAATGGTGGTTTTTGACATACAGCTTTGGTTAAAGTAACCAAAACTATTGTTTTTCCTTGGTGATTTCTGCCATTGTTAGCCAATCTCTGCAGAGAATAAAAGTAAATATTTACATTATCTCCACTTATATATTTATTTTTATTGAAGTATAGTTGATTTATAATATCATATTAGTTTCAGGTATACAGCATACTTTTATTTCTTTCTAAAAATATTTTAAAATAATATTTAATTCTTTAATCCACATGAAATTTATTTTGGTATAAGATGTGAAATAAGATGTCAACCTGATATTTTCCTAATTAACCAATATCTCCCAATCTTATATAAAAATTAATTTGAAATGGATCATAGACCTAAAGGTAAAAAAGCTAAAATGATAAAGCCCCTAGAATAAAACAAAAGAGAATATGTATGAATCTAAAGATTTCATGGACATGAGATAGGAAGCAACAATCCAAATAGAAATAAAATAATTCATATTAGCGTTAAATCTAAAAACTTCATTTTCTTACTGAATTAAAAATAATAAGCAAGTGATTGGCTGGGAAAAATGTCCAAAAAACACAAGCCGTGATAAGTAGCTTTGGGGTTTCATTCTTCAACTAATATTTATTTGGTACCTAGAAGACAGGTACTATTCCAGACACTGGATGAATCAAGGTCTCTATGATCATGAACCTTACACTTAGATGGCGAAGACAAACCACACAAAACTGAACAAATCAGATCGTTTCTTACAATGATAAATACTGTCATAACAATAAGCCAGGTAATATAACCGAGAAAGATGACTGACGGAATGTAGCTGGCCACGTTAGCACTGATGATCAGGAAAAGTGCCTGTTTAAAGGAGGCACTTTGTATCACCTGTGTGATACAAAGGAGACAGGCGTGAAAAGAAAAAGGGGGCAGAGTGCACTTAGCAAGAAAAAAACCAACAAGTACAAAAGTCCTGTGGTGGGAAGTGAGGCTATTGTGCTCCAGGAAAGAAAAAAAAGCCAAGTCTGGGCCATAATGAGAAGAGGAAAGTGGAAGAAGAAGATGCTAGAAATGCAGGCAGATGCTAGCTCGTACGGAGCCTTCAGGGCCACAACAAGGAAATGTGAATATCACTCCAAGTGCAACGGGAAGCCATTGGTGGGCTTTAAGCAGAATAAAATGAACTGATTTATGTGTTTAAAATGTCACTTTGGCTTCTGCATGGAGAAAGAAAGGGTGGAAAGAACAGAATCAGGGAAAACAGGGAGAGGGCATCAGAGGTGGTCTGGTTGGGCCATGACACTGGCTTGGACAGGAGTGAAGAGGGAGATGGTGACAAGTGACTGGATTCAGGGTACATTTGGGCAGTAGTGCCAACAAGATGTAGGTTGTGAGGGTCAGAGATATGTCAGGGATGCCTCCTAGTCTTTGACTTGGCCAGCTGGGGAGATGATGGTGCCATTTTCTGAGACAGGAAAGACTGTGAGGCAAAAAGATCTGCAGAAGGAAATCATGGGTTCACTTAACCACTTTAAATTAGTCACGCCGATTACAAATTGGTTTGTCAGTTGGCAGCTGCTTGTAAAGGGTCTTTGATTCTAAAGCCTGTATAGTTTGCTAATGTTTACATTTTTAACTTTCCAAGTAATATATATTTTTTATTCCTTTTATGATTTAATCACATTTTAGGACAGTATTTTCCAATTTTATTTGTTGGTTTACCCTATTTCATACACAATTTTATTTCTATTGACTTGTAATTAAATGTAATTTCTATAATTTTTCATTTGGAAATTAGTGAACTTTTCATAGGGTTTTGTTAATTATGAACTTTTTAAATGATCTTAATTATATTATTCAAATAATAAATGGTCCTACATTTTGTTGATCATATCAAAGACAGAAATTGGTCATAAATCTTCCAGTAGAGCTGATTCTGTTGATTTTCCCTATGTTTACAAGAACTTACATTTTATACATTTAAATAATGTACGTCTAATAAATATAAGGCAGTGGATCTTTATTTTATATTATTTTTTGTTACTATAGAATAATCCTGTTCCATTAAATGCCTTTGTGCTTTAAATTTTGTCACCTCTGATATTAATTTTGTCATAACTACTTTAATTTTGCTTGCATTCAGCTAATAGGGCTTCATGCATTCTTTTCTTTATACATTTCCTGTGTCTTTTAGATTCTTGTAAACTGTACAGCGTAACTGATTTTACATCAATTACCTTCCTACAGATTTTCTTTTTATGTTTCCTTCCTCATGCTTTCCAATTCCATGTAACTGTACTGACTTTTGTTTGCATTTATTTTCTGTAATACTTTGTAATTTACCTATTTTTATTTAATTCTACTCAATTTCCCTAAAAACATTTATATTAAATGTTAACATGAATAAAGTGTAATATATATATTTGGGGGTTGTGAAATAGAAAATATTTATGTTTGTTCTCTCCACTCACACTTTTCCAATTTTCACGTTTTAATCTAAGTTGTATAAATCACATTGTTTTCTTCTTGTACCACCTTCTTCCAAGGAAAATAATAACTTTTGGAATCTTTTCGAAATCTTATTCAAAATAATTAAAGCTATTTCTATAAGATTACAGGCTTTTAGACTAATACTTTAGAAGATGACAGTGTCTCAGTAGCCAAGGACTCATGGGTGAGGGATGTAATGGGGACTGGGGAATGAGAAGCCCTCATTAGGTCTTCAGTTCAATATGACATAGCAGGAAGATATCACAGCCTCAGTCCCAACCTGCAAAAGGACATCCTTAGGCGTCACATCTTCCTTCCACATTCAGTACACATCTTCCTTTTTTTTTTGCATTTCCAAGACCCTACCATAGGTGCCTAGCACACAGTAGGTACTCATTAAAATACATGGAATATTTGAATGAGCGAATGAATGAATGAAAGGCAACAGATTAGAACTAAGAGCAAAGACCCCTGGAGATGCTTATTCCTGCCTATTCTGTCTACAAATGGGGAAGAGGCAGGAGTTCTGTGGGCTGCAGCTTCATGTATGCTGGGCCCTGTTGGTGCTGGGTCCAACTAGTGAAGGAGAGATTTAGGGAACCATAGAAAATCCTAGCAGCTATGACTGTGACAGTAGTCTCTGAGTTAGTAACATAATTTCAAGTTTAAGCAGAAGAATGGGAAACTACTTAACAAGTGTCTGAGTCTGTTTCAAACTGGGACTTAGAAACTGGGGCAAGGGCAGGTCTGGGTTTGCGGCGGTGACAGTGGCTTCAACAAGGAGACAGGACCTATCATTTAATTTTCGCTTCCACAGTAATTTGCACAGTGCTTTATTCATACTAGGTACTTAATAAATCTTTCATAAATTGAATAAATATTTTAATTGATTAATTAATAATTCATTAATTGTCTAAAGTTTTTCAGAATTTTGCAGGAAGTTTTCCATTTCTGAGTTCTACCACCTTATTTCCATGGTGTGGCAAGCCAAACATGCTAAATCATTCCCTCATCTGGTTAATAACTTCCATATAGTTTATTTATGGATGCGGCATGTTTTTCCTCCACCATCATTTAGCTTAAGTATACACATTTAATGTCTTCACTCATGCTTCATCAGTAATTTCTAAAAATGTCTCCACTTTTTTTTTCTTCATAAAACTTCCAAACTCTCTAAGCCCATTAGATAGCAACCTGTCTTGACATAAGCCCGTTGTTTGATCTGGAGGGGAGGGGAGGTGTGTCAGTTACTGGCTGAACAGTGCCCTTCAGTGAGGCTCTGCCCCATAAATGACATAGACGACTGCCTAGCAATACTTAAGTCACCTTTAGAAGAACTGGGGCACTTGAAAATTATCCACCTTCTTACATATTTCTGGTGTTCATATTTATTAGTTAAATCCATAATACTGGTGTCGAACAGTTAAACGTGCAAAGCTCAGATTCCTGCAAAGGAATACTATTAATATAAAACTTTGGAATCAATAAGACTTTTTTATTTTCCTCTGGCATTAGAGGAAGTTAGTATTTATACCCAAATTTACTGTTGACATTTTAACAACTTCATGATTTGTTAACTGTTCTGATTGACTTCACTAAGAAAGGCACATAATTCACTGAGCCTGTTAAACAAAAATATTCCTTTAAAGAAAACAAGCTCTTTTTTTATCTTTAAAAAAGGTCATTAATCCACAATTAGAAAATATATAAATTATTTAAAAATCTTTGAACAGATAAAAATACCTGGATAAGTCAAACATTTTTGAAGTATATTCTATGTCAAATAAAGACATAATTGGTAGCAAAGAAAATTTAAATTTTTGAAAAATTGACCAGAAAAATAAGAAGGATAAGAATACTGGCTTTGATTCCAAAGATACCCAAGCTGTCTGAGGAAGAATTTTAAAGGTGCAATTACTGACATTCATATGTAAAATCAATATTGACAGTTGCATAAGACAGCTTCATGGCTTTGAAATAAAAGGAGAAAAAAATCTATCAAACGGTTCCTTCAAAATTCTTTTATACTTGTAAAGTGCAATCTTATTTGACAGCTCCCCATGGAGGATCATACACACACACAGCCTAAGATTGCAAATGATATTTTATTAGGTTAGGACAAACATCAAGAATGATGATGATGTTTTAAAAGAAAAGAAAATATCCTTTTAGAATCTTACTAGACATAGTCTGAGTGGGAAATATCCTCCATGTACATGAAAATGTTCACGATCATTCTTGTTTGTTCTAGGCCAGCGATAGTTCAGAAGTGCTGGCGAGTTCACATTACCCCATTCCCCACACCCCGCAGCAGGGAAAAGCCATCGAGCAAATATTCTCAGCGGTTGGTTACTACTATCCCAGTTCCATCACCGCTGAGTTATTCTGAAGCACGTGTTTTGCACTGTCTCCTAGAGCTTTCCCGCTGGGGCTGCTGACACTTTGTCTTGACTGCCTTTCCTTCCCTACTCCATGACCAGCATCCCCATACTCCCCAAATAAACCACTGTACCCATCTCCCTATGGAGGCGTCTTCTTCTGGGAGGCTGCAAATTTAGGAAGTGTTTTACAGTTCAAATGTGAGTCTGCGTCTCACAATTTAGTCTCTGCAACAACCGTGGGACTCTCAAGTTTCCCTCGAGGCGGATGAGTAGGAACATGGTATAACCAGATTCCAAAATACCGACTAGGTTTCTACTGGAATCCCGCTCAAGTCTCTCTGACCACCTCGTTTAATTTTCACAGTGGGCTGGGTACTTATTTGAAAAAAGATTCTCTATCTCCCTCTCTCTCTCTACCTACTTACCTATCTACCTACAAGCCTGTGCTCTGCAATGGGAGAGACCACAGCAGTGAGAGGCCCGCGTACCGCAAAAATAAAAAAAAATTTTTTTTAAAAAGAGATGCTTCTATGATGGGGAGCCTGGAAAAGAGGTGAACACCTAATTGGAGTTGCTTTTAGAGATTATGAGAAAAGAAATGGAACAGAAGATATAGATGTCTGCTTTAAGAGTTTCACTGTGGGGCTTCCCTGGGGGCGCAGTGGTTGAGAGTCCGCCTGCCGATGCAGGGGACACAGGTTCGTGCCCCGGTCCGGGAAGATCCCACATGCCACGAGGAGATGTTACAGCATGTTTTCAAATGTAAGGTGTATAGCAGAAAATTCAGTGAAGAAGTAGAGAGAAGAGAGAATTGTCAGAGGGGGAAAAATGGTCCTTCAAAGGCAAGGGGTAATAGGAGGCAACACACATCTGGAGAGTTTGGTTAGATCACAGACAGTTCATCATAGAATCAGGATGGCCACAGAGGCTGAGCAAGGAAAGATGTGATGGTGACAGTATGTGGAGATGATCTTTTCATGCTTTTATTTTTTTTTTCTATTTTCTTTTGACATTTTTTATTGGAGAGAATTTTGAGGCCAGGAGGATGTTTTTTGTTGCTGGTGGTGGTGGTGGTGATTTTTAATTTTTAAAATATTTCCTTTGTGGGTAACACCTCTTTGCACCTTTTGAAAAGTTATAGGATCATCCTTGTAATGGAGGAATTTTGACATTGGTCTGTTTTCGGTAATTTTACTTAGAACTCGTTAATTGCTTTTGATCTGAATATTTTAATTCTTATGTTTTTAAGCTCAAAAAATGTATGACTTCTAAAATTGTTCTCATTTTGTTGGTGTGACCATAACTAATTCTTTGATTAGACTTTCATCTAAGTGCTCTATATTTATAATATCTTGCATAGTTTTTTTTTTTTTTTTTTTTTTTTTTTTTTTTTTTGTGGTACGCGGGCCTCTCACTGTTGTGGCCTCTCCCATTGCAGAGCACAGGCTCCGGACGCGCAGGCCCAGCGGCCATGGCTCATGGGCCCAGCCGCTCCGCGGCATGTGGGATCTTCCCGGACCGGGTCACGAACCCGTGTCCCCTGCATTGGCAGGCAGACTCTCAACCACTGCGCCACCAGGGAAGCCCTTGCATAGTTTTTAGCTCTTGTCCTTTAGCTACATTTTAGGAAGGCTCTTCAAGCTATTTTCCACATTTGCTTTGTTTTCCATGTCATTCCTTCTATTTAATATCGCCATTGCAGACTTTAATTCTGCTACTTCAGTGCTGGTTTCCATTTTGTTCTTCCTTATCTCATTCAGCACCTGTTTATCTCTAACTATTGCCTTTGCCCTCATCTTGTTGCATTCTTACTTGTCTCCATTCTCTATTTTTACACTTGCTATGTCCTCTTGGACCCTATTTAGAATTGCCAAGTTTTCTAAAATTTCCCTTTGATTCCTGCCAAATATCATTTTCTTTTTCCTTTTTATTTTTTTATTAACATCTTTATTGGAGTATTATTGCTTTACAATGTTGTGTTAGTTTCTGCTTTATCACAAAGTGAAACAGCTATACATATACATACATCCCCATATCTCCTCCCTCTTGCATCTCCCTCCCACTCTCCCGATACCACCCCTCTAGGTGGTCACAAAACACCAAGCTGATCTCCCTGTGCTATGCATCTGCTTCCACTAGCTATCTATTTTACATTTGGTAGTGTATATATGTCCATGCTACTCTCTCACTTCATCCCAGCTTACCGTTCCCCCTCCCCATGTCCTCAAGTCCATTCCCTATATCTGCGTCTTTATTCCTGTCCTGCCCCTAGGTTCTTCAGAACCTTTTTTTTTTAGATTCTATACATACGTGTTAGCATACGGTATTTGTTTTTCTTGTTCTGACTTACTTCACTCTGTATGACAGACTCTAGGTCCATCCACCTCACTACAAATAACTCAATTTCGTTTCTTTTTATGGCTGAGTAAGATTCCATTGTATATATGTGCCACATCTTCTTTATCCATTCATCTGTCAATGGACACTTAGGTTGCTTCCATGTCCTGGCTATTGTAAACAGTGCTGCAATGAACATTGTGGTACATGACTCTTTTATGGGACTGTTGGGTCGCACGGTAGTTCTATTTTTAGTTTTTTAAGGAACCTCCATACTGTTCTCCATAGTGGCTGTATCAACTTACATTCCCACCAACAGTGCCATCGCGTTCCCTTTTCTCCACACCCTCTCCAGCATTTATTGTTTCTAGATTTTTTGATGATGGCCATTCTGACTGGTGTGAGGTGATACCTCATTGTAGATTCAAATTCTATTGATTTGAGTCTTTTCCCTTTTTTTCTTGATGAGTCTGGCTAATGGTTTATCAATTTTGCTTATCTTCTCAAAGAACCACCTTTTAGTTTTAGTTATCTTTGCTATCGTTTCCTTCATTCCTTTTTCATTTATTTCTGATCTGATCTTCATGATTTCTTTCCTTCTGCTAACTTTGGGGCTTTTCATTCTTCTCTAATTGCTTTAGGTGCAAGGTTACGTTGTTTATTTGAGATGTTTCTTGTTTCTCGAGGTAGGTTTGTATTGCTATAAACTTTCTTCTTAGAACTGCTTTTGTTGCATCCCATAGGTTTTGGGTTGTCGTGTTTTCCTTGTCATTTGTTTCTAGTTACTTTTTGATTTCCTTTTTGATTTCTTCAGTGATCTCTTGATTATTTAGTAGTGTATTGTTTAGCCTCCCTGTGTTTGTATTTTTTACAGTTTTTTTTTTCCCTGTAATTGATATCTAGTCTTATAGCGGTGTGGTCGGAAAAGCCACTTGATATGATTTCAATTTCCTTAAATTTACCAAGGCTCGATTTGTGACCCAAGATATGATCTATCCTGGTGAATGTTCCATGAGCACTTGAGAAGAAAGTGTATTCTGTTCTTTGTGGATGGAATGTCCTATAAATATCAATTTAGTCCATCTTCTTTAATGTGTCATTTAAAGCTTGTGTTTCTTTATTTATTTTCATTTTGGATGATTTGTCCATTGGTGAACGTGGGGTGTGAAGTCCCCTACTATGATTGTGTTACTGCTGATGTCCCCTTTTATGGCTGTTAGCATTTGCCTTATGTATTGAGGGGCTCCTACGTTGGGTGCATAAATATTTACAATTGTTATATCTTCTTTTTGGATTGGTCCCTTGATCATTATGTAGTGTCCTTCTTTGTCTCTTGTAACATTCTTTATCTTAAAGTCTATTTTATCTGATATGAGTATTGCTACTCCAGCTTTCTTCTGATTTCCATTTGCATGGAATATCTCTCTGCATCCCCTCACTTTCAGTCCGTATGTGTCCCTAGGTCCGAAGGACACAAGAGTGGGTCTCTTGTAGACAGCATATATATGGGTCTTGTTTTTGTATCCATTCAGCCAGTCTGTGTCTTTTGTTTGGAGCATTTAATACATTTACATTTAAGGTAATTATTGATATGTATGTTCGTATTACCATTTTCATAATTGTTTTGGGTTTGTTATTGTAGGTCTTTTCCTTCTCTTGTGTTTCCTGCCTAGGGAAGTTCCTTTAGCATTTCTTGTAAAGCTGGTTTGGTGGTGCTGAATTCTCTTTGCTTTTGCTTGTCTGTAAAGGTTTTAATTTCTCTGTCAAATCTGAATGAGATCATTACTGGGTAATTTTGGTTGTAAGTTTTTCCCTTTCATCACTTAAAATATGTCCTGCCACTCCCTTCTGGCTTGCAGAGTTTCTGCTGAAAGATCATCTGTTAACCTTATGGGGATTCCCTTGTATGTTATAAGTTGCTTCTCCCTTGCTGCATTCAATATTTTTTCTTTGTATTGAATTTTTGATAGTTTGATTAATATGTGTCTGGGCATGTTTCTCCTTGGATTTATCCTGTGTGGGACTCTCTGTGCCTCATGGACTTGATTGACTATTTCCTTTCTCATATTAGGGAAGTTTTCAACTACAATCTCTTCAAATATTTTCTCAGTCCCTTTCTTTTTCTCTTCTTCTTCTGGGACCCTCATAATTCGAACGTTGGTGCATTTAATGTTGTCCCAGAGTTCTCTGAGACTGTACTCAATTTTTTTCTTTACTTTTTCTTTAGCCTGCTCTGCAGTAGTTATTTCCACTATTTTATCTTCCAGGTCACTTATCTGTTCTGCTTCAGTTATTCTGCTATTGATTCCTTCTGGAGAATTTTTAATTTCATTTATTGTGTTGTTCATCATTGTTTGTTTGCTCTTTAGTTCTTCTAGGAACTTGTTAAACGTTTCTTGTATTTTCTCCATTCTATTTCCAAGATTTTGGATCATCTTTACTATCATTACTCTGAATTCTTTTTCAGGTAGACTGCCTATTCCTCTTCATTTGTTTGGTCTGGTGGGTTTTTACATTGCTCCCTCATCTGCTGTGTATTTCTCTGTCTTCTCATTTTGCTTAACTTACTGTGCTTGGTTTCTCCTTTTCACAGGCTGCAGGTTCTTAGTTACTGTTGTTTTTGGTGTCTGCCCCCAGTGGGTAAGGTTGGTTTAGTGGGTTGTGTAGGCTTCCTGGTGGAGGGGACTGGTGCCTGTGTTCTGATGGATGAGGCTGTATCTTGTCTTTCTGGTGGGAAGCACTGCATCCGGTGGTGTGTTTTGGGATGTCTGTGAACTTAGTAATTTTTAGGCAACCTGTTAATGGGTAGGGTTGTGTTCCTGTCTTGCTAGTTGTTTGGCATGGGGTGTCCAGCACTGGAGCTTGCTGGTCATTCAGTGGAGCTGGGTCTTAGCGTTGAGACGGACATCTCTGGGAGAGCTCTCACTGATTGGTATTACAAGGGGCCGGGAAGTCTCTGTTAGATCAATGTCCTGAACTCAGCTCTCCTACCTCAGCAGCTCGGGCCTGACACCTGGCTGGAGCACCAAGACTGTGTCAGCCACACAGCTCAGAAGTAAAGGGAGAAAAGAAAAGATAAATAAATAAAATAAAGGTATTAAAATTAAAAATTAAGAAATAATTATTTAAATAAAAAAATTAAAATGTAATTTAAAAAAAAAGAAAAGAGCAACCAAACCAATAAAACAAATCCACCAATGATAACAAATGCTAAAAACGATTTTTAAAAAAAAATCTGACAGACAGAACCCTAGGACAAATGGTAAAAGCAAACCTATACAGACAAAATCACACAAAGCATAAACCTATACGCTCACAAAAAGAGAAAAAGGAAATATATATATATATATATGTATATATGTAAAATAAAGGAAGAGAGTGACCAAATCAATAAATAAATCTACCAATGATAATAAGCTCTAAATACTAAACTAAGGTAAACATACAACTAGAAACAAATTAGGTGCAGAAAGCAAACCCCAAGTCTACAGTTGCTCCCAAAGTCTACTGCCTCAGTTTTGGGATGATTTATTGTCTACTCAGATATTCCACAGATGCAGGTACATCGTGTTGATTGTGGAGATTTAATCCGCTGCTCCTGAGGCCGCTGGGAGAGATTTCCCTTTGTCTTCTTTGTTCACACAGCTTTGGATTTGGCCCTGCCTCTGCGTGTAGGTCGCCTGAGGGCATATGTTTTCACCCAGGACGGGGTTAAAGGAGTGGCTGATTCGGAGGCTCTGGCTCACTCAGACCGGGGGGGGAGGGAGGGGTATGGAATGTGGGGTGAGCCTGTGGAGGCAGAGGCTGGCGTGACATTGCACCAGCCTGAGGTGCATTGCGTTCTCCTGGGGAAGTTGTCCCTGGATCACAGGACCCTGGCAGTGGCAGGCTGCACAGGCTCCCGGGAGGGGAGGTGTGGAGAGTGACCTGTGCTTGCACACAGGCTTCTTGGTGGCTGCAGCAGCAGCCTTAGCGTCTCATGCCCATCTCTGGGGTCCACACTGATAGCTGCAGCTCACGCCCATCTCTGGAGCTCATTTAGGTGGTACTTTGAATTCCCTCTCCTTGCACACCCCAAAACAATGGTGTCTTTCCTCTTAGGCAGGTCCAGACTTTTTCCCGGACTCCCTCCCGGCTCGCTGTGGTGCACTAGCCCCCTTCAGGCTGTGTTCACGCAGCCAACCCCAGTCCTCTCCCTGGGGGTCTGACCTCGGAAGCCTGAGCCTCAGCTCCCAGCCCCTGCCGACCCCGGCGGTTGAGCAGACAAGTCTCTCGGGCTGGTGAGTGCTGGTTGGCTCTGATCCTCTGTGCAGGGATCTCTCTGCTTTGCCCTCCACACCCTTGTTGTTGCGCTCTCCTCCGTGGCTCCAAAGCTTCCCACCCCCTGTCTCCGCCAGTGAAGGGGCTCCTAGCATGTGGAACCCTTTCCTCCTTCACGGCTCCCTCCCACTGGTGCAGGTCCCGTTCCTATCCTTTTGTCTCTGTTTTTCCTTTTTTCTTTTGCCCTACCCAGGTACGTGGGGAGTTTCTTGCCTTTTGGGAAGTCTGAGGTCTTCTGCCAGCGTTCAGTAGGTGTTCTGTAGGAGCTGTTCCACATGTAGATGTATTTTTGATGTAGTTGTGGGGAGGAAGGTGATCTTCAAGTCTTACTCCTCCACCATCTTGGAGGTCCTCTCCCAGATATCATTTTCAAAGATAGGTAGGTCTCTTTTAGATTATCAGGATGATATTACCTTTTCCTTGTGATACGTTACTTTTATTTGGTAGGGCCTATTTACATTTTTCTTCTTCTGTTTTTTAAAAAATTTGAAAATTAAAAATTTTACAAAAATTAAATTTTAATTTAAAACATTAAAAGGTATAATTAAAGATTTATATTAAAATTTTCACTTAAAATTGAAATTAAAATTTTTTTCTTCTTCTTTTTAAAGAATGATAAGACCTATTCAGACTTGGTGTTTATGTCATCAGATAAGATAAGTGGCTTTTCCTTGAGTCTTTTTTTTTAATTGGGTCTATTTTTTCAGTGTTGGAAGTTTTAGGAAAAGGCTGAGGATGAGAAGTAATGTTCTAAAAGAGTAGAAGTATGAATGGAACAGGAAAACCTAGCAAGATGACCAGGAGGCCCTCACTATAGACCCTCTTGAAATTAACATTCAGAGAATAAAAGTGAGTTTATGTTGGGTACATTGCAAGCATATTTGAGTAGAGAGAAAGTACTGAGAAACACGTGTCCAAATAATAAGGGAAAGGGAGTCTGAGACTGTGTTTTCTAGAATCACCGTGTGTGATATTGACCTTAATACGTGACCTTCGTCTCCTGTGCTCAATATAGCAGAATCAAGCAAGATGTTCACCAACTGAAGTTGTAGATATATTTTGCTGTTCAGTTCAGATGGTACCTTCTTTAATCTCAGTTAATTATTCTGAAAGAACACCCAAAGGAAATCATGAAGCATATTCTTGGAGTGTTCCTGGAACTTGTCAGTTGAGAACCTAGATGGGAGCTTAATTGAATGACAATGCAAGATTCTCCGTGAAGGCAACATTTCAGTTAAATCTTGTTAACTTGGACTGTGGTGAGATCATGTGTCAGTCCCTTCCAGGCTGATGATGAGAAGACTGTGTATGGACATATCACTTAGTCTGACCACACATTTCAGAAAATATACCGAAGGCCAAGCGTAAACTCTTAGAAAATGCCATGGGGAATAATCCTACTCAGAATAGGAACGAAAATCATACACACAGTACCTATAAATAAACTTTAGAAAATATGTAGCATCTATAGAGAGAAAAGTGCAAAGCAAAACTTCTGAGGGACATAAAATGTGAGTAATAAATGGAAAATACATTATTGTAGTGCAGATCCGATTACGTAGATATATCAGTTCGTTCCCACAACAATCTATAAATTCAATGCAACTCAGTAATAAAAATATTTACTAATAGGAATTAATATTGATTAACTTGACAATACTGATTACTAGTAATGGGTAATATTAATTAATAGTAACATGAATGCAGTGTGTATTGTGTCCCAAGTGCTCATCTAGGTGCTTTACACATTAATTTATATAGTCCTCAAAACAACCTTTTGAGGTATGAATGATCATTAATATCACTTTATGGACAAGGAGTCTGAGGCACAGCACAGAGGGATTAATAATTTGCTCAAGGTCACACAGCTGCTGAGCAGAAGTATCAGGATTTAACCCAGGTTCTCTGGCTCCAGAGCCCATTACTTTAATCATCTCTTTTTACTCTCTCTAAATGGTAATAGCAATAAAAATTCAAATGGCATTTCTGGAGGCAGAATTTGATAAAATTATTTGAAAGTTAACCTGGAATAATACACATGGAAAAACAATGAGGAAATGGTTGAGGAGGGAGGAGAGGAATTAGGGGAGATTCGTGTTCTAAATATTAAAATATATTTTAAAGATGCATTTAATGCATTCACTCGTTCAACAAAAATTTATTGAATACCTACTCTTTGCCAGTTTCTGTTCTAGGTGCCAGTGACACAGTAGTAACAAGAACAGACAAAAGTCCCTACTTTCATGAAGCTTAAATTTTTGTTGAGGGAGATAGATAGACAAAGAAATAAACAACTAAATACATGGACTGTCCAGTGGTGATACGTTCTATGAAGAAAAATACAGCAGGAATAGGGGATAGAGAGTACTGGGATGGGGAAGGGGAAACTTTTAAAATATCGGGATCAGGAAAGACCCCATGGTAAAATAACACTTAAGAAAAAAAAAAAACCTGAAAGACGGGAGAGAACAAATCATGACGATATCTGGGAGAAGGGCATTCCAGCAGAGTGAACAGTACGTGCAAAGGCCCTGGGGTAGGAGGATGCTTGTCACATTTGTGAAATAGTGAGGAGGCCAAGGTGGCTGGAATGATCAGAGGGTAAAGTGGTAGAAGATAACGTCAGAGAGATAATGGCAGGTGGAGGCTATCAGGGGATTTTGCTTTTAACTCTGAACGACTAGAAAACAAGACTTGGTCTGATTTACATATACTATAAAATTATCATTTGGCTGCTGTGCTGAACAAAAAAGAATAGTGAATTTCCGGTAGACAGGTGACACCCATAGGTCCATGTTTCTTGACTGGATATATCTAATGTAATAAAAGGCACTGGAGACTGAGACTCTACACCAATCCCCAAAGCTAAGACGAATGAATACAACAGTGCCGGAAGCTAGAGAGAAATGCCACTGACAAGTGGAGCAGGATTGAGAAAAGCCTCATGAAACACAGAATGTTTCCTACTCCTCTATTACCTGGGCAGTTGACCTTCTTTCTATTCCCTAATGCCACTTTCTGAGAAAGCCAGAGTACCTTTGCATCCACTACCCCACTTGCCACTTCTAGCCAAGACATCAACCCTTGAAATCACGGTGGAGGAGATGGCCTTCTGGGAGATGTGATGTATAACGAGTTACGTTATAAAGATGGCAGATGGAGACAGGAATTCTGTAGGGAATGGCAAGGATTGTGATATCTGTGTATTCTATCAACCCACAGATTACAGACTTGGTGGCAGATGTTGGAAAGCATCTGGTATTGTAGAGCTAGCATGAGATGAAAGTCCCTGGGATGTGGAGCTGAGCTGGGAGAACCCACCAGCAGGTCAGCAACAGAATATCTAGCCATGACCCCTGTGACAGGGAACAGACTTAACGAAACTTGCCTATTTATCGGCACCCAGTCTGTATAGATCCGGCTTCATTTAGGGGTAGGGAAGGGAAAAGGATCCATTTGACATCTATGACAAAATACTGAATGAAATGTATAATAAGAAATATTTGAGCACTTTGTGGATTCCATTACAAATTGTGTCCTTGAAAAAATGTATACAAAGTTAATCACTGAATTTCCACAGATAAACACAATATAATCATCACAGCACAGACATCATCAAATAGATTAGCTTTTCACAAGTATTCTTTACAAATACTATCACAAAGAAGGAAAAACTAAACAGCAAATTTGATCTTCTTTTCATTAATTTAGAGTATCCAAGTATTATAAACTACTAAGGACTATATTAGACATTTCCGGAAGTACTAAGTTATCACTTAACATATTGACCACACTGTTCTGTGAAAGAAACAAAAGTATACCTAAGTGTCCACCTGATCTTTACAAAGTGCTTTAAAATTCCAAGAAGATGCCTCAGTCGTTATAACGCAAGTCAGACACGGACAATGCCACAGTAAGGTAGAAGCCTGTGCAATACACAGTAAGGTAGACACACAAAACGACTCAGTGGATGAAACTTCGGTACTTCAATTGTTTCCATCAATAGGAATTATGAAGATGTTAACTTTTAGTAACACATATTTTTAATAGTAAGTAAGCATAAGTGAAGTTAGAATTTTATTTTTTAACTTTTGATGACTTTTTAAATTTAATTTTTAAGAAAAAGCTTTTGTTCTTTGAGCTTTACAGTCCTTACAAATACCTAACTCATGAGTCAAAAACAACTAATTCAGGGCAAGAAATAGCTACCTTTTAGGAGGAATAATGACAGAGGTGTATAAAAGAAATGATAAAAGTAAATAAATTAATATTTAATAATTAAAAGGAATAATGATAAAGATAGCTTCACATCCATGTTACTTTTAGACAGTAGTCTAAAATCTTAAAAAAGTATATACCTCAAAGGAAAAAATGTTACGCATAGTTTCTTATTAAGAAAAAAAAAGAACCATTCTGATTCTTTCTATGTAAATTATCTCATCTTCAACCAAACACTTCTAAAATGCCTTTTCTTTAATAAGCCATTTTTTATACTTTTTATGTGTATGTGACATGAAGATTTAAACAGATATAAAGACAAAAAGGATAACGGAAATAGAATGTTGTATTCATTTAAAAGATTCATAAGCAGAGATAGCAGAGGTCTTCTGATCAACTGCCTGGCACCCTGTAAAAGGTACACAAATACACAAATCATACGTCTTGATTTCCTTTTAGGAAAATAGCAGTTACCATTTAATCTTTGGCTTTTCAGTTAGAATGGAAATTTCAAAAAAAAAAAAGAAAGGAGAATGCTGATCGCAGTGTCATTCAAATGTCTCTGTCGAAACACTGAGGTAATTGAGTTATCGCTTAGATTTCCCTATAGGATATTCTAACTGGCATCGAAGCATTTCCTTAATTTGTTGTAGTCAACAAGGACAATGCGATTCTTCCCATTGTGTTTGTTGTTTTATTGCTTGACAACAAATTGTATTTACTGTCTTATTACCTCAGAGTAAAAATACATAACTGATTACTCATAATCTGTTACAAAACTGGCTTTGGGAAAATGAAGGATTATTAAACCATCATAGAAACCCTATTGGTTAATCAAGTTTATAATCTTTGTGTCCCCCAGGTCCCTTTTCTTTCTCACAAGGAGAACCCCATGTTGACTGGTTTATCTACTCTTCCCCTTTGAAACCTGAGTGACTGGGGCAAAGCTGACCCTACCCTTAGCTCATGGGATGAGATAACAGTAACCAAACATAAAATAATAGGAACGAAGAAAGGGCTACCATCTCTTTGGCCAGAGATTGGTTTCATTGTCCAGGGTTAAGCTCCTCAGGATTTGTTAGCCTCTTCAGCTAAATTAGCCAGATCAGTCCAGAGGAGTTTTTATTCCATGGCGATGGGAGAGGTCCTCTCTCTGGTCTTTCTCTGATTCTCTGTCTTTCCATTTTTGTGCAAGGTAAGAACACGAAAGCAAGTCACCCCAGTTACTCATGTAACTCATGTCAAGAAGGAAGTGCTCACGTCAAGAAGGAAGCAGGTCTGAGTACAGAGCTAACATATCAGAAAGGGCCTGACCCTCCCCTGACTGGGCCCTCCCAACCTTCCGTATCTTGTTACAAGAGTTGAAACACTTCTTTCCGGTTAAAGCCAATTCTGTTTGGAGTTTCTGCAGCTTGCAGCACAAAACATCCTAACTCATTCACAGAGCCTGTATTGAGGAATTGGAATATTCCATATAGACAGATGAATTTTTTTAAAGTTTTATTTCCTTAAGTTTTTTCAGCATTGTCATCTATCCATGTTAAGTCTGTTAAGGCTTCTAAACAGCTTCTGTCTCAGACATTCAGCTCTGAGATCAAAGTTAGAGTCTGAAAGTCAGCGGAGGGAACACTACCAGTCATTAGAAGTCAGCCATATCAAAAGTACACATATAATGTATAGCTGATTCACTTTGTTATAAAGCAGAAACTAACACACCATTGTAAAGCAATTATACCCCAATAAAGATGTTAAAAAAAAAAAAAGTACACATATAGTTTTGTTCTCTATGTCTGTGAGTCTGTTCCTGTGCTGTATACAGATTCACTTGCATTATTTTTTAGATTCTACATATAAGTCATATTTTATAGTACTGTCTTTCTCTGTCTGACTTACCAAGCATAAGAGGGAGGGGGAGGGACAAATTAGGAGGATGTGATTAACAGATAAAAATTACTATCCATAAAATAGATAAGCAGCAGGGATTTACTACAAAACACAGAGAATTATATTCGTTATCTTATAATAACCTACACTGGAATGTAATATGCAAAAAAATCCTAAAAACAAAAAACAGAACACTTTGCTGTATTCCTGGAACTAGCGCAATATTGTAAATCAATTATACTTCAATTAAAAAAACTGAAAAAAATACATATACGACACTTCTCCTTCCAAATAAAAGACAAAAAAGAGTTTTAGTTTAAAATACTATCTTGGGCTTCCCTGGTGGCGCAGTGGTTGAGAGTCTGCCTGCTAATGCAGGGGACACGGGTTCGAGCCCTGGTCCTGGGAGGATCCCACATGCCGCGGAGCAACTAGGCCCGTGAGCCACAACTACTGAGCCTGCGTGTCTGGAGCCTGTGCTCCGCAACAAGAGAGGCCGTGATAGTGAGAGGCCTGCGCACCGTGATGAAGAGTGGCCCCCACTTGGCGCAACTAGAGAAAGCCCTCGCACAGAAACGAAGACCCAACACAGCAAAGATAAATAAATTAATACACTCCTACCCCCAACATCTTCTTTAAAAAAAAAAAAAACTATCTAGTCCATATCATAAAAATAATACAAAGAGCAACAATGATGGCATCAATAAGTGCTCACTATGCTATGAATTTTATGTGTATTATCTTTCTTAAAAGCGATATTAGGAAAAAGAGGCCCAGAACCAGGTTAATAACTTGCCCAAAGTCACGAATCTAGTAAGCTCAATATTTGAAATTCAACCACACTTTTTTTAAGAGACCCAAGGCCTACTACATCTTCTTTCAAAGTTATTGGTAAGGAAAGTACTGATTACCATGTGCCGGGCATGCTCATGGCGCCTGTGATCTACGCACCCCTCCTCCACACTCTGGTCTGCCAGGTAGGAAGGCTGGGAGGCGGGAACTGCAGGTAGGAGGAGTTACAACAGTCACAGCGCCCCGGTCCCAGCTCTCCCTTCTCACAGGCCTTTGTTCTCCTACCTGAGCTGGTCCAAGTACATTTTCTGGCTCTCTCAGCCCATAAGACCTTGATCACAAGTCATCAGGAGCCCTGGCAGGCCACGTTCCTCTAGGAACTTGAGGTTTGAACAAATGAGGCTACCTACCTTGGGCATGTAGACCACCAGATGCCCTGTTGTCTGAGCTCTTTTAGCAGAGCTGCTATCAGGTTTGACTTCTGCAGGAAGGACAAGCTGAAATGGCTGAAAGCAAACAGGAAGTGTGGAGAGTGAGTGCGTATTACACGAGGGGGTTACTTTAAGAGGTGTTTTCATTACAAATTTAAGATTCACCGTTATTTAAAAAATCTGCTTAGGCTTATTAGGAAAAAAATAAAATATGGGCAATGCTTGATATGCATGAACGATTTTACGAATTTTAATTAATTGTCTGAGGAACGGTTAGTCACAGATCGTGACTGGTCCATTTATGAGAACATGGCTGATAAAGGATTTATAGATAAAACTTCTTGTCATAGAACATCAACACATTTCCATTTTAATGTCTTCAAGCTAACTGACATGAAAGCTCAGAATCAGCAAAAACTACTATTTCAAAAGTGATAAAGTTACAGTTGCTGTGAATGAAATCACCGACAATTTTAAATGGGTATATTATTTAAGTGGGTGTATTATTTTAAATGGGTACATTATTTAAATATAACTTCAAGCATAGGCTACCCATACATGACCATCTTATCAGCTCTGAAAAAAGTACTAACAAAACAAACACAGGTTAAAAATACAAATTTTATCATACCACTCCCGTCATTTAAAATCGTGTGTCTAAAAAAACAGCACTCTGACTGGGTTTCTCTTTTTCTATTTTAAAATCACTTAAATCTGTTTTGAGGCAAGCTAGTTTGATTCAAGGCTGAGCTTCTGAAATGGGAACAGCCCATAGGGTCACACTTACCTTTCCCTTGACCATCACTCGCACATAAGTTGGTTGTACGTCAACATCGATTAAAGAGGTGTCCATATACCTTCAAAATTCAACAACCGAGTGTTATGATTTTCAAAACCATTTAAAGAAGTGTAAATACAAAGTCCCACTTAAGGGACCATTTTAAGTGAAGAAAGTTTACAATTTCCATGCTAAACAGGTCTTAGAATATTCATCTTAAATTCATGCCCAGACCGCCGGAAATTCAACATATCAGCAATTTCATTTTTAGACCCACAGTACACTTGGCATTGATTGCCCCTTACCCCAAAATATCTGCGGCCTGAAACACCAGAGGTTTGCAGAGAACGGCTTGCCTTGTTCCTTCATGAATATTTTATTTTAAGCCCCTAAGGCTGACTTGAATAGCCAGGAATGCTGAATCCACTAAGCTCCTGCGTCCTTAGGGCTCTCGATTCCCTGCAGCTGTTCTGCAGCTGCCCCATCCTACCTCTCCCGGAAGACTGGCTCCGCAAGCCCATCCTGCCCAGCAAGCCCAGCCCTCTCCCTCTATGGCAATGACCTCAGGATTGGGGGCAATTGTTCTCTTATACTTCGTGAGCAGAGGAAAGGTTTAGATTCCACATCACTCGTTAAAATAAGAAGTTTGGCCAAATGATTATTTTTATACGTGTTAAAATATTTGAAAATGCAGCGATGATTCAAAAATCACAAACATCATGGCAGGTAGGATGATACAGGGGTGACAGGCTCAGGTTTTAGCCACACAGGCTTGTGAGGACTGACTCCACCTTCCCCTTCCTGCTTTATTACCCTGGACCACATTCCTTAACCTTTCTAAGCCTGTCTCCTCACCTGTAAAATGAGGATACAAATAGTGCCTATCCCCTAAGATTGCTAAGAAGACACGTGCACCATGCCTAGTACATAGTTAGTGGTGATAAAGCATTGTTACAATTAATGAAAAATTAAAATAATAAAAAGTAGAGTCAGGTTTTCCTACAACTTCATGTTTATTATCTACCACTTTAACTATGGATTACAGATTCTTTTTCGTGCTTAGGGCCGCCTAAAGTTCCTCTGCCCCGACCTACAAGGGTTTTGCATGTGCTGTTCTCCTCTGCCTAAAATAATCTTCTACCGGTCCTTTGTAGAGCTCGCTACATCTTATCCTTCAATTTTCAGTGCTCACGTCCCTGGCTTTCCATTTTTCTCCAGCCATCCCCTCCACCGCCAACCACCAGACTACACACACCATTGTTCTCCATCCCTGAACTCTGTCCTTTTCCTGTACGGCACTCTTCTTCCTTTGTAATTACCTATTAGATGCCTGCCTATGTATTGTCTGCCATCCCCACTGGCCCGTAAACCCAGGAGAGCAGGGACTGTATTCAGAACAGGCTGGTTACAGTCTCCCAGTGCGTGGCATTCTACAGCTATTGGAAGGAATAGAAGCAGGAAGCAGACATGAATGAATGAACTTTCATGCATACATCCATGTGCCAATGAAGATAACAAGGAATTTTAGTGTAATAGTTTGGACAGAATCATGTGAATGGAAGGATTTTTCTACTTAGACAGGAGAAATATCACTAGTCCTTGAAAAGGTACATGCACGGGGAAATGAGGAAAGTTTTCATCTGAGGATTAATGTTAAGTAGCTAATCGAGCTAAAAGGAGAAAGAGGTACACATTCACTGAACTCCAGGAATAAGGCCTAAAAATGGAAAGGACTTAAAAGGATGAAAAAGGGAATGTTTAACTGAAAAACAGCAGAAAGGGAAGCTCAGGGAGTTGGAGCAACAGAGAACATGCAGTCAGCTGGAGGAGGGCTGGAATGGAAGGCAGAGCTTCTTAAAGGCAGGTGACCTGGCAGCAAGTGGGCAGAAGGGCTGTTGGAGGCGTGGGAGACACAGCTGAGTGTGATGAGGGAGGGCTGCACCGAGAGCCGGCCCCCGTTCACGCCGGCCAAAGATGGACACACCCCAAGTGCCCGTCAGTGGGTGAACGGATAAACCAAAAGGTGGTCTCTCCATTCGATGCAATATTATTCAGCCACGAATATGCTACAACATGGATGAACCCTGAAGACATTACAGTGAGTGAAAGAAACCAGACACAAAGGCCAGATGTGATTCATTTACATGAAATACCCAGAATGGGCAAACTATGGAGACAGAAAGCAGATGAGTGGTTGCCAGGGGAAGGGGGGAAATGAAGAGTGCCTGCTTACGGGGTACGGGGTTTCCTTATGTCTGAGAAAATTTCCTGGAAGTAGATAGTGGTAATGGGGTCACAACATTGTGAATTTACTGAATGCCACTGAGTTGTACAATTGAAAGGGTTGAAATGGTGAATTTTAAGTTATGTGTATTTTATCACAGTTAAAGAAACAAAGTTGGACCTAAGACTGAGGGTTCACATTGTGGCTTCTCCAATTACCATGTTTACTTTCACAAGACTCACCCCCCCTGGGTAATCCCAGGATAACAATCTGTCCCATGCCACTGGGTTACTGAGAAGTTAAATGAGATAGAGCATGTAATAAAATCCCCAAAATAGAAATGCCTTTATTACAACTCATGAATGTAAATGTTCATTGATTCCATCGTCAAAATCATTCATTCATTCACCCATTTACTCCTGTACTTACTGAGCTCCTAACGGGTGTCAGGCACTGTTTTAGGTGTTAGAGACATAAAGAGGTAGGAACAAAACAAAAAAAGTTTCTGCCTCAACTACACATTTTTCAAAATACAGGTAAATTGAGAGTTTGTCAGGTAGAAATAAAAAGCAGGGAGAGGTGGAAGGACGTGCTGAGGCAGGGGTGGTACTGGTCTATACTGGATGGTGAGGCAGAGAAGCCTCTATAATAAAGTGACATCTGAACAGAGGCCTGAAGGGCATGAGGACACCTAGGGTGAGAGTGATACAGGCAGAGGGAGGCACAAGGACAAAAGTACTGGGGTATCGGTGGGTCTGAAAGGGCTGGAGAAGCAGAAAGGTCCTGAACAGGGATCCTGAAATCATCAGCAGGACAGAGGAAGTGAGCCAGGACCTGGAATCTTCAAGGAGGGAGGCAGATGGCCCGGGTGTCTTTAAATGGCTTCAACAAGGAAGCGTGGAAGGTGACACAGGCTGATGGTGTGAATGTCACAGCTGTGGACAGTTGTGGGTTGGGGGAGAGCAGCTCTCAGGATGCGGGGATGAGGGGTAAGCAAGCAGGGAGTGCGGGGGTGAAACCAGTCAGGACGTAGGACGTGGCCTGGGAAGAGGTGGCAGCCGGTGCTAAAGAGGCCGCTGTTCATGTTTAAGAACTCAAGGGGCTGTGACTGAGAATGAAAATAGCAAGAAATGCCATGAAATAAATGCATAATAAAAGGTCTTTACCTATATACAGCCAGGTCCAGGACGAGCTGGTTACGCTTTTCATCATCTCTCAAAGAGAAGTCAAGTCTAAGGAATAATCCATTTGGGGC
>NW_020172779.1:15094958-15160371 GCF_003031525.2 Neophocaena asiaeorientalis asiaeorientalis
AGATGTTTTTAGCGATACTTTATAGATAACCCCATCCCAGTATCAAAAGAAAATTTGATAAAAACTATGTCATAATCTTCAACGACAAACTTATGTTGGTAGCTGGTCAATAAAATCTGTTAGTTTAAAAATTTCAACAGAAACCTACAACATATTCATAAATTATTCCTGTTTACATTGTTTCAATATGAGAATCCTGAACTACATAAAAAAAAAAAAAATTAGCATCGGTGCAGAGACAGAGACACCTGGTGGTTAAAGTTTTCTTTTCCATTGCATTCGGGTTTGCAAGAAGCAAACTAAAACACGGAATTATTGATGGGGAATTACATGTTGCATTTGCTTGCCCTTATCCGGCATTCCATTCCTTAAGTTTTAAGCAGTCTTGTCTTTTTTCTTCTCCTTTCATTGGTGACCTTTCCCTAGCCCCCGGAAATGCTGAGATGCTGCCCATGACCTATCACTTCCATTTTATAGAAGAAGAAACAGGCTCAGAGAGGCTGACGTAGCTGGGAAAGAGGTCATGTGAGCCTTGGAGGCAGGATTTCAAATCTCAACTGTACCCTGAGATTGAGTCCTAGGTATAACTTCCATACTGTCGATGTACTGTTCACAATTACTTGGTTAATTTTATTTTGAATGTTTCACTTATCTTTTTTATTTATAATTTTATTTTGAATGTTTCACTTATCAAAGTAAAATACCCCAACAATATTAAAGAATGTAGGCTAGATTGTTTGGAGAAATGTAATACTGTCCCCCAGGTGTGGCTGCCAGCAGGATGTCTGCTTGCGGCGGTCACTCTCACTTGCTTTCAACACTCCTGCCGGGCGGGACCTCTTCAGGTGCTCAGATGACCCCTGCATTCTTGATCTCATCTCTGGGGCTTTTCTATATGCTTTCTCCTCTGCCTTGATTGCTTGTTCCCCCATGTTCCAGCCGTCAGCTTAAACTCTCCCTTCATGTATCTCTTGAAAGGTAATTTCAGGGAGGTTTTCTATGGCAGAGACTGATATTCCCCACTGTCTGCTCCCCCTTTATCCATAGTAACAGGGTCCCTGATTTTAATGAGGAATATGGCTCTGCAGGGTAAAGACCACAATCCCCAGCCTCCCTGGCAGCTAGATGAGATCATGTGATTTAATTCCGTAAAGAAAATGTGGTTTGGTGCTTTCCAGGAATTTTCCTTAAGAGAGGGGGTGTGTGCCACTTAACAGGCTATTGCAACCGTCCAGGCAAGAGGAGGCTGACTTCCTCTAAGGTGGTGGCAATGGAGTGAATGAGAAGGGGTGGGATTCTGGTAATTCTGAAGGAAGAGCTCACTGATAACAGGAGGGAGAGAAGAGCTGAGGACGAATCCGAAGTTTCGGTCTTGATACCCAGTGGATGCTCACTGCTGAGCTGGAGGACCTCTGAGGACCTGACGGTACGTGGTTGTGGGGATAGAAGTGAGGATGTCTGCTTTAGCCACGATAAGCCTACGACACATAGTTTATATCCACACATGAGAGCAGACAGCTAGGGGCATATACAAGTCTTGAGCTCAGGGAAGAGGTTGGGTCTGGTTGTAAGTAACGGAAGGATAGTGTTGAAATCATGGGATTCGGTGAGATCTCGAAAGAGTGAATGTGGAAAGAGAAGATAGCTGAGGAGTTTGCCCCAGAGCACTTAGGAGACAAGACGGAAAGGATCCAGCAAAGCAGAAGATGAGAAGGTAGTAGGGTCAAAGAATCAGAAGCAAAGGGAAGAACCTGTTTGGAGAAGGAAGGTATGATCAATCTGGGCAAATCTGTTAAGTAGCTGGCTGAGATTTGAAAAGATGTGACAATATAGAAGTGATGTGAACGTGGAACATAAAAACGATGGGACTGCAGAAGCTTCTGTGGTCTCACTAGGGGCACGCAGAGCCCAGAGGGTCTCCCACAAGCCCTGCTGTAGCCTGAAGAGAGACAGTCTCCCCACTAGATTTTTAAGTTCCTTGAAGACAGAAATCTGTCATATTCACTTCTGTATCCCCAGGGATTAGCATCATGTGTTGTGCTGCATTCATGACTTCTGGATAAAGAAGGTGTGTGTGTGTGTGTGTGTGTGTGTGTGTGTGTGTGTGTGTGTGTGTGTGACGGGGGTGAGATTATGAACTTGATCATGGAAACCACTAGAAATGGGCTAGCACGGGCAAGTCAGACACACCACCTATTACCTACGTGGCCTTGGGCAAGTCATTCACCTCTCAGTTCAAGTTTTTGACCTGTGAAGAAGAAATACTGCCTACCACACAAGACTGCTGTGAAGGTGACGTGAATGACGCCTAGGAGTGATTTAGGACAGCACCTCTTCTATTGTGGTAACAGCACAGCAAACGAAATGATCAAAGTAAACAGGTTCTGAGCAATGAAGCCAACAAGATCGAGTTCGTAGGCTTTTTGGTCTGTACTTTGACTAGAAAAGGCCTTTTCCGCCTGCTTTCTAGTTTAAAATTTAAAAATCAGCTATAGATACTACTATACACGAGGATCTCCAGTTGGAGTATTTTTCCTCTCTCATCAACTCCACTGAGGTATTTATATCAATTTCTTTCCTTAGCTCTCCAATGCTTTGCAGATGTGTTCCAGAGCATAAAGCAGGTGTATAGGAGATTTATCAGGATCCTCAGCCAGCTCGTTCACGGCAGAGTTTTAAAAATTAAGAAACACAACAATAATGCACTTGGAATTTTCAGGCATAAAACTGTACATGGTTCAAAGTTTCAGGAGACACAGAAATAACTAAGATTTCCATACGTCAAGGTCACGTTTTGGATGCCAAGAAAACGAAATATAACATTACACACTTGAAAGCATAATGATGTTCTGCTTTCAAATACACACAAAATGGCATTCTTATTAGGCTCATCAGGTTTGCTAAGAGTGGTCAGATATATTCTCTGCAGAGCAAACGTGTCATTGAAACCATCGTATGACCAACACCACACATTCTGCTTCTTCAAGTCTCCACTCGGCCTCACTTACTTGGGCTCATTTACATTCAGGGCTCTCCCATTCTCAGAGATCAGCACCCTGGGTGGTTTCACTTTCTTCTTTTTTTCACTTAATATTAGGGATAGGTGGGAACAAGGGGCGGGAGAGAGAAAAAAATAAACAAAGATAATATAAAAGCAATTAATGTGTGAAACAGTTTAAGAAAAATTAATCAGGTATTTGTGAATACATCAGCAATTCACTGTGATGAAGTCCATTGATGGGAACTGACAATCGAGCCAAATTTCTGTGTGATTATATCTATATCTGTAAAGCGAAAATGTGACCAAGACAATTTGCCAGATAATTCGAATGGGGGAGAAAACTCCTTTTCATGAGATAGCCACGAATATTTAAATGAGTATTTTATGCATGATTTACTCAGCTAACTGTTAATTCCCCATTTGTGTATACATCTACTTTAGTTAAAATTACAGTTTTTAAAATGCCAAATAGAATCTATTTTATAGAAATAAAAATACCAGTACATAGGACCGACATAAAAGGATGTCTATCACGGCATTATCTACAGTGGTAAAACCTTGGAACCATCAAGAATGTCCATCAATGGAGGAATGAATGGATTAACTGTGAAATATTTTGCAGCTATTGAAAAATGTGTTCACTCTTTACCTACTCGTCTAGAAAGTTATAGAAAAGTGTTGATGATGATTTAGTGAGAATACATAAAATCTAAGTCCACTTTTGTTTTTAAGACAAGACCCTCAATCCTACGTTTGCAGAAATCATTTATATGATTGTAGCATGTGGAGGAAGTTCTGGTAGGATGGACCCAAGCCTGCTAACTCTTATTACCACGAAGGGGCAGAGATAGGAGGAAAATAAATGGAGCAAAGAGGAAAGATTCATGGAATAACATGAAAGAAAATGTAGAACATAAATTCTGTTTACTTAAACACCTACTGAAAATACATAAAAAACTTTAAAAAGGCATATATGGACAAGCTCTAGAAGATCAGATGGACAAATCTGTTTAGATGACAGAACTGCAGGCAATTCTTCATCTTGGATTTCTGTTGTTCTTTTAATACAGATTTTATGTCATTTAGCTTTATTTTATAATGTAAATTTATTCACATTTTTCTGGACCTTAAACTGGGTTCTCAGGTCCAATTAAGTTCATGTTTCCATGAACTACATTATTCTCCATGACACAGGACAATTAGAGGGCATTCAGAAGAGGAAAACATCTCAGGAACCCATTAGATCGTGCAGACTACAGCACACTGAACAGAATGACTTGGATAACTAGTATCTGTAAACCAGGCCAGGCTCTTATTTGACACATTTAAAGTTGTTAAAAAGCTAAGGTCATAGAAACAAAACTCTACCTAAAATGCCAAGATTCATGACATCCTAAAGAAGGGTTAGTAGATGACACTTCAACAAAAAGCTGAAATTAGAAAAAGCAAAGTTTGTGTGTGATAGCTAACACAGATTTAACACAGATAATGGGTAAAACAAGGTACAATCATGAAAATGTACTCCATCACTCTCAGTGACAGGATAAAATGGAATACCTTAATTTTTCTTGGTCTTTCCGTTGTTTTTCCATATGTCTCAGAGTTTCCAATCTAGATTCGGGGGTATACAAAGAGGGCTTATTCCAGAATTCCAGGTCGTCTTCACCATTGTCTAATTTCTTTTTCTTACATCCCCCTTCTTGTATTTCTGGTGCCTGGAGGTCATCTTTGCTCTCTTCAGAAGATGGGCTAGAAAAGAACACAGGGCACGTTAAAACCAATAATAATGGACGTTTGAGTTTCATCCTGAATGCTGCCCCTTAAATATCTATATTTTGTGTGTGTGTTATCTTCTTACCTTTGAATGACAAAATGTGTCTGAAAGAGAGCCTATCTGAGCCAAGTTGGAGGAAATTAGTGCCACAGCATTGGGGCAGGCCCACCTCATCTATCACCAGGAATATTGTAGTAATCAGGTTCAAGGGTTCATAGACCTGGCCGATGTGAGTCACCTGGGGAGCTTTATACACAGTACAGATTCCTGGGCTCCCACCAGAGTCTCTCCAGTTGATTTGAAGTGGGGTCCAGGACCCTTGCTTTACAATATTTTGCAGGAGGTTCTGATGATCAGACAAACTCAGGGACCACTGGGCCTTAGCAATCACTCCACCTCCAGTCTTGCACGCTTCAATTCCATCCTCCACCCTGCTCCCAGAGGAATCTTTCTTAAAAATGTAATCATATTATTTCCAGGCTCTTTAATGATTCTCTACCTCTAAAATTCTCCAGTGGGATACATGAGATCGCCCATGGTATGGCCTCTAACTACTCCATTTTTCATGGATAACTTTGGATTTTGTAGCTTTATATGGCAACGGTGCTCTGCTCTCTTTTTTATTCATGTTTTGTGGACTGTCAGGGAATTACATGATGTCTCTGTATGGCATCAAATAAGTATTATATGATATTCAACATTCATTCAACATGGATTCAAGTAATATTTATTGAGTGTCTTTCTGTGTGCCAGGCAACAGAGAGACAGCCCTAGTCAAGATAGACAGCAACACTACTTACAGGAGACTCTATTCTAGCAGAGAGAAAAGGACATCATTCAAACAGCACACAATTAGGTTTCTCCTCTCACCTCTCCCTAGAATATGCTCTGTTACAAAATGACATTAAATGAAAAAATCTACAGGAAGCCTTTAGTACCAAGTATGGCAAATAGTAAGTACTCATTAAATGTTAGATTTTGTTATTACTGAAATGAGATGACACAAAATGCTCATTTAGTTGACCTTCAAATAAGATGCTTTTTGAAAGGAGGGACAAAAACTACCAGAATATGAAATTTAAATAGTATAAACGGAACACAGTAAAATCTGCTTAGATACCTTACGTATTATAAAATGCAACTAGACCGTTTTATAAGCAAAATAGAGCAAATTACTGAAAATAAATGCTTTGCCACATAGTTATGGTTCTTTACAGTACTGGAAAAAAAACAATCTATTAAGGGAATCTGTAATATTCTACAATATTTTAGCTAATGGTCACTGAAATAATTGGTTTCATTCTCATTAAAAAAATTTTGTTTGGCAAACAGAAACAAACTCACAGACATAGAAAACAAACTTATGGTTACCAAAGGGGAAAGGTGGGGGGAAGGATAAATTAAGAGTTTGTGAGACAGATACACACTACTATATATAAAATAGATAAGCAACAAGGATCTACTGTGTAGCACAGGGAACTATATTCAACATCTTGTAATAAGCTATAATGGAAAATAATCTGAAAAAGAATATATATATATAACTGAATCACTTTGCTGTACACCTAAAACTAACACAACATTGTAAATCAGCTATACTTCAATAAAAAATTGAAATAAAAATATGTGGACAAAGTGAGTTTGTTCTAGAAATTCAAGGATGGTTTAATATTGAAAAATCTATTAATGTTAATTCAACACAACAACAGGAAAACATGATTATCTCAATAGATGCAGAAAAAGCATTCAATAAAAATCCAGTATCCATGATGATAAAAGCTGTTCATCAACTTGGAATAAAAGAAAACTAACTTAATTCTACCAAAGTCTCACAGGAATCATTATACTCAATGATGAGGAATTGGAAACCTTCTTTAAAAGTCAGGAACAAGATAACGGACGCCCATTCTTACCGCTATTATTCTACCTCGTACTGGAGGCTCAGCAGGCACCATAAAAAATAAAAAGCAGAGGTAGAAGGACTGGAAAACAATTTTAAGTTGCTGTTTATTAAAAAAATGGGTTTTTCTACATACAAAACAGAGGATAATCTACAGACTAACTGTTGCATCTTTTTAAAAAGTTCAGCAAGATTGCATAATACAGTATCAGTACACAGAAACCATTTGTCTCTATATACATCAGAAAGACCCAATTAAAAGCCTATTTCTGGGCTTCCCTGGTGGCGCAGTGGTTGAGAATCTGCCTGCTAATGAAGGGGACGCGGGTTCGAGCCCTGGTCTGGGAGGATCCCACATGCCGTGGAGCAACTAGGCCCGTGAGCCACAACTACTGAGCCTGCGCGTCTGGAGCCTGTGCTCCGCAACAAGAAAGGCCGCAACAGTGAGAGGCCCGCGCATCACAATGAAGAGTGGCCCCCGCTCGCTGGAACTAGAGAAGCCCTCACACAGAAACGAAGACCCAACACAGCAAAAATAAATTAATTAATTAATAAACTCCTACCCCCAACATAAAAAAACAATAAAAATAAAAAAAAATAAAGGAGTACTCCACAAGATGGAATCATTTCAATCCATTAAAAAAAAGCCTATTTTTAAAATCCCATTCTACAAGATACTTAGAAATAAATCTAATAAGAAATGGTGTAAAACCTTTATAGAGAAAAATTATAAAAACTTATTGAAGGACTCAGAAGAAGGTCTAAATAAATAGAGTTATTACAAAGTTCAGCAAGGAAAGAATCAATGTCCTGAAGATGTCAACTTTCCCCTTATTAACGTGTAAACTAAATTCAATTTCAACCAAAATTACACTAGGGATCTGGGAGGAATTTGAATGGCAGATTCTAAAATTCTCACAGAAGAGTAAAAAAGAGTCAAGAAGAGCCAAGATAATTTTGAAACACGAAAATATCTCCTACCAAAGATCAAGATTTATAGAAATTGAAACCATGTGGAGGTACTCCCATGGAGGAGTCCCGAGAGCCCAGAAATGGGCCCATGAATCACAAGAAGAGGGTATATAATACGGGAGAAGAATAGCACTTTAATCAATAGGGCACAAACAAACAAACCTGTGTGGGAAGTGATTAGCACCCTACCCCACACTGCTGTGAAGTTATTCCAGATAGACAGATATGACACTGGGGTATTGAAAATTTTCATAAACAAGATCAGAAAGGATAAACGTAAGTTTAACTACATTAAGACTTCTAAATTCTATAAAACAAGCACTTATCAAAATTAAACACAAGTCACAGACAGAGAGAAGATACTTGCAAAGCTCATAAGGACTAAAAAATTTGCATCTAGAATATAAAAGAACTATCAATTAGTAAGAAAAAAAAGTACAACTTATTTAAAATAGGTGGAGGTCTTGAATAGAAGAAATCTGAATAGCCAATAAACATATAAGAAGACATTTAAGGGCTTCCCTGGTGGCCCAGTGGTTGACAGTCCACCTGCCGATGCGGGGGACATGAGTTCGTGCCCCCGTCCGGGAAGATACCGCATGCCACGGAGCGGCTGGGCCCGTGAGCCATGGCCACTGAGCCTGTGCGTCCGGAGCCTGTGCTCCGCAACGGGAGAGGCCACAACAGTGAGAGGCCCGCGTACCGCAAAAAAAAAAAAAGACATTTAAGATACTGAAACTCACTCATCATTCTAGAAATTCAAATTAAAACATTAGATGTTATTTAACAACCAACTTGATTAGCCAATGTTTTAAGAGATCACATTATCTACTACTGGCAAAGATTAGGAACTCTTCTATACTGCTGATATATAAGTTAAAATTAGTACACTTTAAAAAACAATTGGGCAATGCATATAAAGTCGAAAAGATGTTTATAGTTAATATGTAGCAACTGCTGAATACACTACAGAAACTTCCATACTAGCACAAGGAGATGTGTGCTCCATTGTCTGAAAAAAACAAGAAAGGGAAAACCACAGATTGTTGGAGCTGGTGCATATTCTGATTGGTCAGGAATAAAGAATTGCTGCTAAATATTTTGAATATGACTCTGGGATAAACTGTGGTCTATTCATTCGATGGGATTTTATTGCAGTTAGAATGAATGAACGAGTTCTATGTGTCTTCATATGCATAAATCTCAAAAACATAATACTGAATGAAAAGCAAAGCTGCAGAAAGATATTCATGCTAAAAAACAACAACAACATGAAACTACTCCTGTTTAAGGAGGCATAACTACGTAGTAAATACGTGACAGTATGGATGGGATCAACATTATACCAAACACACACTAACTTTAGGATGGTGGACACCAGGGAGGATGAAAGGAGGAGTGGGAAGGGGGAGAAATACTTAAGGAGCTTCTCCTCTATTGATATTTTATTTCTCATTTAAAAATAAAAGATCCAGGGACATCCCTGGCAGTCCGGTGGTTAAGATTTTGCGCTTCTGCTGCAGGGGGTGTAGCTCTGAAACCTGGTCAGGGGACTAAGATTTTGCGTGCTGTGCGGCACGCCCGAAAAAAAATAATAATGAAGTGGAGTGAAGTGAAATGAAATAAAATAAAAGAAGATCCAAAGCAAACATGCGAACTATTGACATTTATTATTAAGCTGCCTATTTATTTTTCTAACATTTATGTACATCTGAAATATTTTATAATTATTATTTTCTCAAGCTTAAGAGATTCTGTTACAAAATATTTAAAGCTTTTGTTGTGTGGAATCAAATCACCTGACTATAGGTGCAATTCTCTTAAAATAAGCAAGAATGAAAAATTCATGCTTGTAAAAATGACCAGTTAGGGGCTTATTAATCCCATTAAAGATGTATTCATTACATAATTCACAAAACAGAACATCTTATGATGTATTCAAAATTACTCAATTTATAATAATGTGATTTGCATTTAACTTTTCTAAAATATTCCTACTTTATAAATCAAAGTACACCTGTTAATTTATCTTTCCTGTGCATCTTTTAGAGAGATTTGTCTGAAGATAATTTTATATGCAAATTAAAGTTGCTAGTTTGAAAAGGCTTTAAGGGAGGCAAGCCTTGTCACAGAATTGTCACAAACAATGGGATGAACATACATCGTCTTCACCCAAAATTCACATCATAATTTATTCTTCAAATCAGTTGTCTGGAATATAAGTGAAACTGTGAACACCTTGGGAAGAGAACTTTTTTAACACAAGTTAACTAGAAAGTACACTCTATTAAGTTACATACAGAGTAGTATTTAGTGGTTATTCAATGTTCTTTCCTGCATTGTGGTAACATACAGCCCTTCACAACAGGAAATGAAAGGTTTTTATTTCTGCTTTTTGGTTTTGTCTTGTTGTTTTTACTCATACTGTACAAGTAAGAAGTAAATAAAACAGGAGGATATTGACAATTTTTTAAAAGAAAAAAAAAGTTACATACAGAGCAGCACTGATGTCTGTGTACCAACGTCCGTCAAAGCCTGTGTGCCTTCCCTCCCTCTCGCCTTCGTTTTCCTCCTCCTGCAGTTTCCTCTGAGCCTCCTCCTTGTCCTTGGCTCGTTTGAGGCAGTAAGCTTTCTCCTGCTCTCTGATTTGTTGTTCAACTGCTGGAAAGTCCTGTAATGCCTGAATCCTTTCTGAACGCTCAATTTCTTTACCATCCAACCACTGGAAAAAAAAACAGCCAACACACTGCATTTATTCCAAAGTCACCATTTGAATCAGCCCCAAGCAGACTTTGCTTGCAAGATGAGAAATAATAAATTATGCACCTTAGTGATATGGAATTAAAAGCAAAGCAATTAATGGGAAACGTCAGAAACTTTGATCTAAATCAATGTTTACTTCATACAATTAACACAGTTTACAAAGTATCTTTACTGGTAATAATAAGAAGTAGGTCTCCTGTTGAAACTGATTATTAATGACAAGCTCCCAAAATATAGTAATTTTATAACTGCTCACGATGTAAAGAATTTCAGTGCCTCAAGTCAAGTCCTCAATGCTCTCTACGAAAAAGGGCCTCGTACATCACACAAAACTGAGCTCTATTGCAAATGAGCCCATGTTCTACCCTTGACAAGACATGTAGAGTGTATTATTAATTCTTATGGTCACTGTTTCCATCTGGTACCTCTATAGGGATTGTTCCAAATTGAAATATTAAAAACACCAACCCAAAACCTGAAGGTTCAAAGCTACCAATTTAGAGATGCCTACTTATTTACTGAGCCTTTTTCTACAAAGAGAGGTGAGGTATTTAGAAAAGTGTGGTAGGCAGAATAATGGTCCTCCAAGAATGTCCACTTTCTAATCCCTGTGAATGTTACCTTCCATGGTAAAAGTGACTTTGCAGATACGATTAAGTTAAGGATGTTAAAATGGGGAGATTATCCTGGATTATCTGGGTGGGCCGGATGTAATCACATGGGTCTTTATAAAGGAAAGAAGGCAGCAGAAGTGTCAGGGTCAGAGTTAGGGAGAGGTCTGAAGATGCTACACGGCTGGCCTTCAAGATGGAGGAAGGGGCAGGGACTCAAAAATGCAGGCACCCTCTAGAAGCTGAGAAATGCAGGGAAACAAAATTTCCTCTGAAGCCTGCAAAAGGAGCAGAGTCTTGCCAACACCACAATCTTAGATCCTGACCTCCAAAACAAAGAGTATATATTCGTGTTGTTTTAAACCACTGAGTTTGTGGTCATTCATTACCACAGCAAAAGGAAACTAACACAAACAAATACAAAACACACAAAGATGGAGTTAAATATGAATTTTAAAAAATTATCAGGAGCAGTTATGGGCTTCCCTGGTGGCGCAGTGGTTAAGAATCCACCTGCCAACGCAGGGGACACGGGTTCAAGCCCTGGTCCTGGAAGATCCCACATGCTGCGGAGCAACTAAGCCCGTGCACCACAACTACTGAGCCTGCGCTCTAGAGCCCGCAAGCCACAACTACTGAAGCCCACGCGCCTACAGCCCGTGCTCCGCAACAAGAGAAGCCACCACAATGAGAAGCCTGCGCACCACAGCGAAGAGTAGCCTCCACTCGCCGCAGCTAGAGAAAAGCCCGCGTGCAGCAACAAAGACCCAACGCAGCCAAAAAAATAAATAAATAAAATAAATAAATAAAAAAATAATAAAAAATAAAAATTATCAGGAGCAGTTAATTAAAAATCAAAATTATAATGTCACTATTTGGAAAAAAAATAATTTAAAGTAGGTTTTGGTCATAAGAACTCATATGGCTGCTGTAGATGGGCGGCAGAATTGGCTCTGAGCTTGCTGGCGGCCAAAGCAAAACAGAAAAACATCATCGGTGAAGCGATTTTTGCTTTCTTTACTGAGAAAATATACTCGTTTCTAGCCTCTCTCTAATTCTTGGTTCTAAAACATATTTCTAAAGTAGAGTTTCTTGGTGGAGATCTTGAGAGATGTCACGCATTGTTTCTGTAGCAACATGTCCATACATAACAGTCTTCACAAAGCTGTCTCTTCTAAGATCCTTCAGTGAAAGGTGAGGCCATAATGATAAAATCGAATTCAATAAAACCTATTATTTAAGGTGATAAGTAATTGTGGTCTAAGTACTTAGCCTTTTTTTTTTTTTTTGGTAATTAACCTCGTTTAAGCTAGGGTTAAGATCTAAGCAATTCTGGGCCTGTGGTTAAGACTCTGAACTTCCACAGCAGGGGGCGCAGGTTCGATCCCTGGTCAAGGAACTAAGATCCCACATGCTCCACAGAGCAGCCAAAAAAAAAAAAAAAGATCTAAACAATTTGGAAAATTCTGGATAAATATAATTTCTTTCACTGGAATTTTGATGAACATTGCAAAGAAGGTGATATATTCTCTTACCTGTATCTGGGATGTAAGGATTTAAGTATTAACTTTATATATATATAGTATTATATATAACATATATATATATATTTCCTTATACTTGGGTTAAATAAACATTGATATAATTTAGACCTACTGTTTCTAAAAGATTATGACCAATAAACCCCTTGTCACCAGTACAGGCAGGAAGCAGATGACCTCATACTGGGAACCGATGACAAATTTGAGATGGTGTCACATGTATGCCAGCACCTGTTCTCAGGGCCTTCTTGTTGGATCTCAGGTTTTTGAAGACTTTTGTTAGGTAGTTTTCAAAATTGGCCTAAGTTTTCTTCAGTCCAAAATCACAGCTGAATTCAGAAGGCCTGATGAACTGAGAGATTAAGTTTTAGGCTATGCATTGCAGTATTCCTTGATCTTTATTCACTTAGAGTTCTTGCAACACAGAGACAGACTGTCTACGTTTCTTGATAATAATTGCGCGTGTGCTTCAGCAAAGAAGAGAAAGAGAAACTAAGATTTATTGAGGGTCTCGAAGAACTTCTTTAAAGTAGGAATTATTAACCCATTATAGATGAGAAAAATGAGGCATGCAACTCACCGGTAGCAGAGACATGAGTCCTATCCTGGTTTGTCTGCTACAGAACTTTTCCCACTAGGCTACAGTGCCTACTTACCACCTGCAGTGGCTCAGACACTAGGAGGAGGATACTTGAAAAGGGCTGAATCTCCTCACACCTCTTGTGCATGTCTGTCTAAATAACTACTCTGTTGTTATGACTTAAATTGTGTTTCCCCCAAAAAAAGTTATGTTGAAGTCCTGACCCCCAGTACCTCAGAACGTGACCTTATTTTGAAATAGGGTCCCTGCAGATGTAATCAGTTAAGATGAGATTATTCTGCAGTAGCGTGGGCCCCTAATCCAACATGACTGGTGTCCTTAAAAAAAGATGGGAGTGACGCTTCCACAAGCCAAGGAAAGTCAAAGCTTGCCAGGACCCACCAGAAGCTGGGAGAAAGGCATGGAACAGATGCTGCCTCACAGACTCAGAAGCAACCAACCCACACCTTGGTCTAGAACTCCTAGTGTCCAGAAGAATGAGATAAATTCCTGATGTTCAAGCCACCCCGTTTGCGGAACTTTGTTATGGCAGCCCTAGGAAAATAATACATCTGTTAATGCAACCCCTGTCAAGTAGATCACAAACTTTCAATGGAATGGTAACTAAGACTCTAAAGTGTATCAAGCTGTTTTTAAATACTAATAAACACATTTATGAATACCATATTTCAAAGGGAGGCTGTTGCCTGTTGTAACAGCTTATTCAGAACAGTCTTTCTGAAAGGAAAGACTGGACCTGAAGCCTGTACATTAACCCAGCAGAAGCAGTGAGTGTGGTTATGGTGTGAATGGTGGGCTATTAGGTTCAAATTCCACCAGGGTCACTTGCCAGGTGTGTCACCTTAAACAAGGAGCATCAGCTTTCCAAGGCCTGGCTCCCTCATCTCAGAATGCACCTAATCATCTCCCTGCAAGAGGCCGGGAGTATCAGAGATGCTGTGTCCAAAGCACCTGGAACAACCCTGGCCCATGCTTCAGGCACCTGTCTGATGGCTCTCACATACCCCTAGCCCAGGCACTGCAGAGTTGACAGGGGGCCCAGCTGTGATGACAGTCCCTGCACCCTTCCAGGGAGATGGTTCACAGCATCCATTTTCTCTGAAATTCTGGTTCTCATCAGTTCATTTTTTTAGGAAGTCATTGTACAATGATGATCAGCCTGGGTTATGTTTGATCTACTTCATCACTCATTCTACATATATATTCTAGATTCAATTACCTGAAGCACTCCTTCTCTTAATCAAAGAAACTTTACATTAGAAGAAATGTGTTCTATCAATCCAGCAATTTTGACTACACAGAACACAGCAGTCTAAAAACAAATGTCCTCTGAGGATAGAGGAAAATGACTGTTAGAAAGCCAGGGCCTCCATGCATTCTCTCTGCAGAAGCGAAATGCTGTCCCTGCTGCTGGAGGGACACCAAGAGGACGTGACCACTGGATGGCCTGCGACTGGACCTGGCCAATCACAGGCTCCTCACCCCCTCCCCTGTCCTTGGAATGTACCTTCTGCCCGCTGCTCCCACACTAGGAGCGGTTCCAAGGGTGCAGCCTTGAGACAGTAAGGCTCTGTTGAGACCCTCTGGGCGGTGTACGTGACTGAACCCAGTTAAGGCCTCTCTATAAACCTGTAAGATTATGGCAGGCAGGCGCAGAGATCTACTCATCCTGTTGCCCAAAACAAGCTTGGTAAGTAGGTTTCTTTGCTTATTAAACCTGCCACCTACCCATCTGGAGTCCTGCCTCTTTCTTTGGTCTCTCCTTGCCCTCCGTGCATGGGGGCCAGTTTCAGATTTCACCTGGGAAGCTCCCAAGGTTTCAAACCAATACATGCAGGTCAGGAACTCTTGGAATCACATGGACATTAATGTTACTACTTAAATATTCTCAGGTGTATGATTTCTCTAGAAACCATGTGTTGTTTCCCAGTACCAAAAGTATCGAATATGGGGAGATTTGGCATAAGAAATTAACACACAGAGCAGTGGTTCTCAAATGAGGTCCCTGGACCGGTAGCATCAGCATCACCTGAAAGCCTGTTAGAAATACAAATTCTTGGGCGCCCATCAGACCTACTGAATCAGAAACTCTGGGGGTGGGGCCCAGCGAACCCCATCTAAGTACTCCAAAGCATACCAGAGTTTGAGAATTACTAACATAGCAAATGAGTTAATAGAAAGCAATAGTAAGAAATAATACTTTAAAAAGCACAGTAGTTTAAGACTGTGAAATACAAAGGTATATAGCTGTCACCACCTGAAAAGCCCTAAACTTTTGGTTTGCTACTAGTAATAAGGAACGCTCTTTGTAACAATGACTTGAACTCACCAAGAAAGTTCAATTAAACTGTGCGTGTTCTGAATGAGAAAGGAGAAAAGCATGCAATTTATTTTTCAAAGGTTTATTAAAGCTATAATATTAAAACAACTTTAAAGGTTCAGTGAGCCAAAGACTCGGTTTTGATTTTCTGGAATATTCCATCCTCTAAGACAACACATTCTCTGAAAATGCTGTGAGTAAATCAGGAATCACTGTAGTTGCTTGCTTTCCTTTTTCTGGGAATCTTGTATCACTGAAAAGAAGCATACCTTTAGTTGTTGCAGAGTTGCCACCACGAACTGTCTGTAGCCGTCAAAGTCAGCGCAGGGGTTTCCCATGAGGAAGAGCTCCTTCAGGTGGATGTTGTGTTGAAGGGTTTTCACACTGCTCAGCTCGCCAATGAAATTTACCGTCAAGTCAAGCTTTGTCAGCCCTTCGCATCCTGCTTGAGAGAAATGAAAAGGAAAAAAAGCCAGAAAAATCACACAGGCAGTAAAATGTGTACAATAACACATCATAGAAGTAACAGTCGCAATATTTTAAGTCTGTTGATTAACTGCACTGCTTACCAAGAAGTGGTTTTTCAGAAACCTCAAAAAGGCTTAGTCGTGACTCACTTTTCTATCTGTGTCTCCCCTTACTTTCTTTCTTTTTTATTTATTTATTTATTTATTTTTTGCGGTACACGGGTCTCTCACTGTTTTGGCCTCTCCCATTGCGGATCACAAGCTCCGGACGTGCAGGCTCAGTGGCCATGGCTCACGGGCCCAGCCGCCCCGCGGCATGTGGGATCCTCCCGGACCGGGGCACGAACCCGCGTCCCCTGCATCGGCAGGCGGACTCTCAACCACTGCGCCACCAGGGAAGCCCTCCCCTTACTTTCAACCCCTTAGTCCCTCCAGCCAAAGGAAATCATTTTCCTGCCCGTATCCATAAGCTCTGGGCTGTTCACATTTAGATTTGGTCACTATCTGGCGTGACTGCATCACGTTGACAAATCTAATGGAGCCTCTTCAATGCACCATGTCACTAGAAGAGTCTGCTGCATGTGGCACAATCGACCATGGACTGTCTCTTAAATCTCTCAACTGTCTTGAAACTCTGATGCTACTCTTTCCTTGTCCTCCTTTGCAATGAAGTCTATTCCTCTTGATCTCTTTTGCAGGCTTTTCCACCCCATCAATGTGATGGAGATTTCCATCCTTGACCCAATATTTCCTTTCCTTATGGTCTTGATGACAGTAGTCATGCCCACTGGTTTCACTAACCCCAGATTCTGATGACTCCCAAACAATAACCCCATGTCTGACCATCCAATGGAACATCACACTCCTGTTTCTACAGGCCCGCAAGACACACCACATTCAACATGTCCAAACTGAAGTCAAGACACACCACATTCAACATGTCCAAACTGAAGTCAAGACATACCACATTCAACATGTCCAAACTGAAGTCTCCGTATTTCCTCTCACTCTGTACTCCTCAAGACAGATTTTCTGCCTTCTTTACATCTAAACTCTATCAACGTCATCACCATTTTGGTATCAGATGTGATTCAACACCAAGAGTCAAGTCAGGGTTAACCAGGAAGTTAACCTAAACTATCCTCTTAGCCCCTTCATGTCATCAGTCATCAAGCCATGCAGATCTTAAGTCCTAACTTCTTTTTACGTACTTCTTGTCCACTATAATCCTATTACCAATATTCCAGTTCAGGTTCCTGTCACCTTTTGCATGCAATATGGTGTATCTCCTAACTCGTCTCCCTATTTTGAGAACATAGGAAAGAAGGAAGGAAGGAAAGAAAGACAGACAAAAGGAAGGGAGAGAGGGAGAAAAGGTTTGTCAAGGTGGCTGCTCCTCTTCCCCGCTCTTTCCTTTCCCTTCCCTTTCCTTCTCTTCCCTTCCTTTCAGAACAACTAATTCCTAAAGCCATCAGGGGAGGCAGAGTAAAGAAAGAGTAGAGAGGCGACTGATAGCTATGTTGGTCCAGAGCAGAGTGGTGGAACCCAAACAGGATGAAGATGGTGTGCAGAGGGCTGCCCCAGCAGTGAGGGGCATCCCGGGTGCAGGTGGTCTGGCACGAGGGCAGGAGCCCAAGCCCACTGAGGAAGGCATCCCTGCAGAGAGGGATGGTGGGTAGGAACCTGGGCAGGATGAAAACAGCATCCGCACCAAAGACAGCCAGCCATGGGGTGTCAGTGCAGACAGGATGGTACCAACAAGGAAGGGCAGCCTGACATGAGGAATCAGAGCCCAAGGAAGGTAGGGAGGGTGTCCTCACATGACACCCAGCAAGAGGCATCGGAGACCAAGTAGAGTGAAGAGGGGTCCACAGGGGAGCAGCGCCATGAGCAAGGTGTCAGAGCTCGAGGAGGGCGAGGTGGATACCCTAACGAGGGCTAGCGTGGAGATTGGGAGCATAAGCCAGGGGAAGAAGGCGCCCGCGGAGGGGCCCACCTAGGGTTGGGCACGGAGATCAAGCAGGGCAAGGAGCCTGAGCCATGGACGGGCCGCGCGGAGTAGGTGTCAGAGCTCAAGCTGGCTGAGAAGGCAGTAAAGAAGCCTAATGCCCTAGGTCAGAGAGGAACGTCCCTGCCAAACTCTTGCTGAGTTCCTCACCCACGAAACTGGGTGGCGAAAGAAAGCTGTTTCAAGGCGCTAAGTCCTGGGGTGTTTTTTTTTTTCTCGCTGCAATAGATAACTGGAACTGTGAGGCAAATAAGCTAAGAAATGAACAAAGTTCAACAAAGCTACAAAGTGGGGACGGGAACCGAATCCCAGGTCTGCCCAGCTGAAAAGCCTCGCTGAACCTGTCCACTAGAAGTTCTCTTTGCCGACATCAGCTGTTTATTACTAATGTATCATCATGACCGTGACCATGACCATCACCGCAAAACTCTCAAGCCAAAGCTCTGTGGGACACAGTGTTGGGTCTCTAAGCACAAGCGGTTGTAGTCATACCCGTGTGAGGGGTGAGCTGAGGCCTGCAATTCCTACATGGATGGAGAGAGCCAGACCAGCCATCTTCTGGTGGGAGGAGAAAGGGGGAGCAAGAAAGGCCAGAGGTTAGATGTGGGTCAGTAGGCACGTGAGCGTGACCACTCCCCCCAACAAAGTGTTCATTCAAAACACCAGTCACCCATAGATGGGCCCATAACCCGTGTCTCATTACGATATTCCGTTATGTGACACGAAAACATAAGCAAGGCGGATAGACAGGAATAAAGAACCTAGGGGGCAGCGAGTGAGAACAAAATCTGCACCTGCTACGTAGGAGGTCAATAGACGATGCCTAAAATGAGAAAGAGTAGAGGACGCCCGGTGTAAGCAGGTTACTTGGAAACATGCAGCAGAAGAACGAAGGGGAGTGGAAGGTGGTCGCCTCTAGGGGGCAGGACTGGGCGGTCTGGCGGCATTGACAAGAGGTCTGCTCTTCAACACGAGTATAGATATCACTTTGACTTTTGAGACTGTCTATTGCGTTACTATGGTAAAATATGAATTATTGAAAAGCCGAATAACCAAAATGCACAATAACAAATAAATACTTTTATGATATTCCAGACTCAGCTACACAGGTGAAGGAAATTCAGTAACTTCATATCTTCAAAAATAAATTTTAAATCTGTTGGAAAGGTTATGAGATTATAAATATATATTTATATTTTTTTCATCATTCAATTTGTCAATACACAAAATAGGCTCTTAAGTTGTTTTTTTTTCTCTCTTGATCCAGAATTTCATTGGGGAGGAAAAGGTCCCAATCAAATACCTCAACTGGAAACAGGTAATTTGTACAAAGCTGTTCAGAACAGTTCTATTCACAAGAGCAAACATAATTAAAAACACTTCAAGCACCAAACAATAAGGAGTTATTTAAAGCACATCAACGTATTTGATAATTCAGTCATTAAAGCATAGTGATGTGAATGAACTAAGCCACTATATGAAGAATGAATATGAAACTAGACATATAAATATAATGAAGTTTATATCTCTGTGCCTCTGTATGTCTGTTTTACATTGGCCAAAAAAAAATGTTAGATGGATTTTATGAAGTGTAAAGATATATTTGGGGTAGTCTGACTTAAGATACAGGTTACCTGGTATTTCTCAAGTTGACTTTGGGAGACTCTGAGAGATATTTTAATTATGTTTTTCTTCCATATGAGAAAAGACTGACATTTGAAAGACTCCAACAAGCTCAAAAATTCATATACTTTTTGGATTTTGCTGTAATTTTGTAGATGCAGAACCCTCCAAATGTTCATTACATTTTTCAAAGTGATGAATCTTAATTTTTCTTCTACTAGGCCTACACATAAGAAATTAAACCACATCTGCCATTTGAAAGAACAATTCTTGCTGAACTAGACAGGCTTGAGAAAACCTCCCTCCTTCAACTGAGTCCCACCCTTCAGCCCCTGTTCTGTGAAGATCGAGCTCAGTGGCCCACGGGGGTCTAAAGGTCACTGAAACCAACATGCTGATTTCCCAAGAGGGAGAGTTGACACTAATAGAAACCCCATCTCTCCTTCCAGGTTTTAAGCGTGGGAGAGGAGGGGTGGGATGGAAAAAAATCTTGGTGAACCCACAACAAGGAAAAAAGAAAAAGAAGGATACAGTTATGTTTTGCCATGCAGCAAAACAAACAAAGAAAAATCCAACTTACGTTTTAAATTATACTGAGATTTACTCAAGTATGTGAGCTGAGTATATATATATCCAACTTCCTCCTCTCTTCCTCAAACATTTAAAATTAAACAAGTGCATATTTGCCAAAAGATAAGACACCCATCCCTCCCTACTGCCCATCTCCCCAAACATATCCTCAGACGACCCTGAGCCCGGTGCATCCGTATTAGAGCTGGAAGGCAGAGGACCAAAAGGAAGAAGTGTCCACTGTGGACCAAGTTCTCAAAGCTCAAAAAGACAATAGTGACAATACTGCCCTCTAGTGGTTGGTGGCCGACACATACCGCAAAAACAGAACTCTCCACAGCCTTTCAGATACTACTTTCTTAATGAAAATAACAAGCCAACTGAGAATGAGAGTTTTAATTCTTTCTCTGACATTATAGATAGACCTTTCACTACTAAAAAACAAAGATATAGAGCAATTTTTTTAAGTTTTTTTTTTTGGCTGCGTTGGGTCTTCCCTGCAGTGCGCAGGCTTCTCTTTGCAGCGGCTTCTCTTGTTGCCGAGCAGGGGCTCTAGGCGCGTGGGCTTCAGTAGTTGTGGTGCGCGGGCTCTAGAGCACAGGCTCAGTAGTTGTGGCACACGGGCTTAGTTGCTCCGCGGCATCTGGGATCTTCCCAGACCAGGGCTCGAACCCGTGTCCCCAGCATTGGCAGGCGGATTCTTAACCACTGTGCCACCAGGGAAGTGCTAGCGCAAATTTTGTTATTTCATTTGTTCACATGTGGATATGGTAACAGGGTGGAGAGTGGTAGCTGGGAAAGAGCAAAGGCTCCATTTCTAATGCAGAAAAATGCCAATAATGGAAAGAACCGTCTCAGTTCCAGCACTGATGACGGTTTGGGGGCTTTGACAGTCATGACATTTCAGGTTTTGAGGATGAACATTAAAAATGTATGATGAATATTTATGTCTTTATTGATATATGACCTTGATGGCCCCTGAAATACCGATGTCTACACTAGGAGACAAATAGGCTAAAATCCAACAGGACTTAAATAATGTCCTCCTAATTTTAGCTCTTGGAAGATGGGAGTGGGGTGGGGAGAGGAGCTTGCCTGCCTCTGCCCCAAGCCCCTGCCCACCCACACAGAGCCCACAGTGGCCCTGCCAGCCAGGCCAGAGGCTGGATGTGGAAACACCACCTCACAACTGCAGAATAAGCCCACACAGCCACCTAATCAACCAATTTCTCTGTGGTTATCAACAGACACCAAGTGTTGTTAGACATTTCGAAAAAAAATAACAGCACAAAATAGAAGGCTGCAAAGTAAAATAGGAAACCTCCCAGAATAACAAGACAAAGAGGTTTTAATCGCGGTGATGGCTTCACATGTGTGTGCATATATCCAAACTCAACAAATTATATACATTCAATCTGTGCGGGCTTCTGTACATCAATTGTACCTCAATAAAGCTGTGCTCTAAAGGACACCAACCAGGAAGTGGACAAGAAAACCCACAAAATGGGAGAATGTATCTACAAATCATTTAACTGCTCGGATTCTAGCGTTCAAAAGAAAGAAATAAGTCTAACAGTTCAGCAGTCAGACAACAAATAACCTAGTTAGAAAATGGGCAAAGATTTTGAATAAAGAAGATTTCTCCAAAGAAGATATACAAATGGCCAATAAGCACATAAAAAAATGCCCAAACTTATTAGTCATTAGGCGAATGCAAATCAGGACCACAAGGATATAGCACTTCACACTCACTATAGGATGGCTCCTATAAAGATAAATAAATACATGAAAACTGAAAATGACAAGTGTTGGCAAGGATGTGGAGAAACGGGAGCCCTCATAAACTGCTGGTGGGAATGCAAACTGGTGCCGCTGCCAAAGCAGTTCCTGAAAACAGTGAAACGTACAGTTATCACAGGACCCATCAATTCCAGTTATCATATGACCCATCAATTCCGTACCTAGGTACACTAAGTTAACTGAAAACAGATGTCTATGCAAAAACTTGTACATTCATGTTCATAGCAGCTTTATTCATAGTAACCAAAAAGTGGACTCAACTCAAATACCCATCAACTAATAAATGAATAAACAAAATGAGGTGTATCCATATGATGGAATATTATTCAGCCCTAAAAAATCTTAAGTACTGATGCATCCTACAACATGGATGAACCCTGAACACATTAGACTAAGAAGTCAGAACAGGGGCTTCCCTGGTGGCACAGTGGTTGAGAGTCCGCCTGCCGACGCAGGGGACACGGGTTTGTGCCCCGGTGCGGGAAGATCCCACATGCCGCGAAGCGGCTAGGCCCATGAGCCACGGCCGCTGAGCCTGCGCGTCCAGAGCCTGTGCTCCACAACGGGAGAGGCCACAACAGTGAGAGGCCCACGTACCGTAAAAAAAAAAAAAAAAAAAGAAGTCAGAACAGACGACCATGTATTGTTTGATTCCATCTATATTACCTGTTCAGAATGGGAAAATCTATGGAGACAGAAGTAGATTAGGGGTTGTTAGGGGCTAGGGTAGGAGGTGAATGGGGAATGAATGCTAATGGGTATGGGGGTTTCTTTTAAGGTGATGAAAATGTTCTGGAATTAAATAGTGATGATGGATGCACAACCTTGCAAATATACTAAAAACCTGTGAATCGTGTATTTTAAAATGGTGTATGTAAGTTTATAATACGTAAATTATATTTCAATTTTAAAAATACTAAATTGTCCAAGTATCTCCATTCAGGAACATTTACATGTTAAATTTGAAGCACATTAGAGAGATTAAATGTAAAGAATAAAATTATTAAAATTAGAACTTATATGGACTATATTTGTATCCAGAAACCATAAAGAATCCATAAAGAAAAAGATTGATACATTGGAGTATATTCATTTCAGAAGTAAGACTTCTGAACAATACCAGCATCATGACTGAAATAAAAGTAGTACACTCAAGAGAAAAGATTTATAACATATATAACAAGGTATTAGTATCTGGAATGCATAAGAGCACATGAAGAAAAATGAGTAGAAAAATGGCCAAAAGATATGAAGTAGTTATTCATGTAAGAAAAAATATAAATATTCAATAAACATCTGAAAGGTTATATGGAAGATCAGTAATAATAAGTGAGGAGCAAATTTTAAAAATTACTAGAGAACAATGTCTTCTAATCTTTAGAAAAAGATTGCTTATAGAAAGCGCTAGTGAAGTTGGGGGAAAATAGGTATTCACGTGGACCATAGGTACAAGTATATATCAATACAACCTTTTCGGAGAACAAACTGGCAATATTTTCCAAAATATGCGTATTTAAACCCAGGAATTCCACTGCTAAGTATCTATCCTAGAAAAATATTTACATGTGTACACAGAGTGAGATGTATTAGGATGCTCATTGCAGCCATGCTTGTTATAGCAAAATGTAGAAAGCACCCAATTGTCCATCTGCAGAACAATAGCTGGATAACTCAGTCTACAATCATTCCATTAGACAGCCTTCCCCATCCTTCCTGGATCAGAAGAACAAGGTGATTTTATGGAAGAAATTCATTTTGAAAACAATATTCATAGTATGATCCCACTGATACAAAGCAAAATGTAACAAAACCACCTTCTATACACCAAAGCGTTAATACCACTGCCTCTGGGAAGGAAACTGGGTTAGGAAGGGGTGAAGTAGACTTACATTTTTGAATTTGTGTATCTTGTTATCGTTTGACTTTTTACAACAAGAATTGACAAACATAAGACTTATGTAAAATGTTAATTTGAAAAGTCTACCTATTGTTTAAGCAATACTGTTGAAGCCTAAGTTTAATTAACAATAAATTATAAGAAGAAAACCCTTACCTTCCAAATTTTCAATTTTTTCAATGTTGTTTAAAGCTAAATTCAAATATTCAAGTTTCTTGAGTTTGCTAACATTTTCTGAAATATACAAAGAATGGAATTAATTAACCTTCAAGATAAAAGACATTTTTATGTAATCTATTATGAAAATGGTAATGAGAATCTAAGGATCCTTATGGTTGTCAAAACCATGTTGCTTTTTCAAATCTGTACCTCAGAAAGTAGGTAGATTAGGGGCTGTACTTCAGACATTGTTGGTTGCCCACGCAGCATCCATTTCTCCCTCTGTCCTTCCTAATGGACAGCCCATTTCTGCTCATGTCTCTACCCAGCTCCAACTCCAGGGGGGTTAGGCTTAACCAAGCTGGCCCGGCACATGGCAATCCCATGTCCCTGGCTAGTGACAGCTCAGGAGCCCAGGCTTAAGTCAACCAGCCTGTGGCAGTCTCCTGGCGATTGTGTGATGCAGGAGAAGGTGTGCACACCAAGTACTGCCAATCAGTTAAGGAGGAATGATCTGTATTTCACGCTTGCGGATTTCCTGTCTCTTTCTCCTACTGGATGTTAAAAAGGAAGGAAATACTATCTTTACTGGTACTCATAGTCATCTTGCAAACCTGAGGAAACCAGCTGTAGGATGAAGCCCACCGTGACTGGTGGGGCAGAGAGAAGGAATCAACCAACCCTGGAGACTGGCCTATCTCTAGACTTATAGTTGGGTTAGATGCTAGATTTCCTCACTGCTAAGCCATCCTGAGTTGTGCTTTCCTTTACGTGAAGCCAAAATCATCCTGATACAGGATTATTGTTTCTAATAAATATGAAAGGCCATATAGGCAAGGCAAAAGCATAAATAAGTCAAGGAATCGCTGAAGGGTGGGGCCCTTTTAAAACAGTAAATGATACCATAGCTTACATTACTGAGTGCTTATTACATGCCATACAATTTTCTAAGCATTCTGCGTATTATCTCATTTAATCTTCATAACAGTCCTATGAGGTTAAAACTGCTGTCGTCTCCCTTATGCAAATGAGAATACCAAGGTGCAGAGAATAAATCCACTTGCTCAAGGTTAAGTGGTAGAGCCAGGAAATCTGAGTCCAGAGCTTGGCACTAAATCACTGAACTACACTTTAAAAGAAGAGTCCTTTCTAAGATGACATGAATGTAGAAAACCCTGCTAAGAAATGTGCATTTGGGGCAGGCTGACTTAAATAATGCTTCCTCTGGACCATTTTTCAGGGATATTATGACGGTCAAACATGATGATTTATAACCATCACCCTTATCACTACTAATATTTCAACTAAAATTTATAAAATATCATGTATTTCTTTCCACAGAATTCCTGAGAATAACAGTTTACCTCTCCGAGCCTCAGTTTACTCATTTTTTAAGTGAGGATTGTGGAATAAATTACTAAAGTTTCTCTCAGCAATATTATTCTAAGTAATACTGATGTTTACAAGAGTTCCTCTAGGCAATATCTGAGCATCTGACAGTCATAGACTTGTAGAGCTCCATGTGCCCAAGATTATAATACAGTGTCTAGTACATATCCTGAACAAATATACATAAAGTTATTATTGTTAAAATTGCTAGCCCATGATAAAATACCTTTCCTTCTCCACTTTCGTTTTATGTATAACGCTGTAAATGCGAAAAGAGTCATCTGGTAGAAAAAAAGTTAAGATTTGTTTTGTAAGGGTTTCCTAAATTAAATTAAATTAAATCGAGAACAATGGGTCAAACTGGTCAGGAAAAAACAAAGCTCTATAAGTAAAAATATGCAGAGCTTCTTGGGCAGCAGGAAGGGAGTCTGCATTCTCGGCCAAACCAGCCTGGGAGGAGTTCTCACCAACTTCTATAACCAGACCTACAAACTTGTACTGGACCAAACCCATCCCCCACTTCAAGCCGCTCTAAGGCGTTCAGCTTGGGGCTCATAGGGAAGCTGTTACCAATGCAGATTCCGGGAGCCCACCCCCTGAGGCTCTGAGCCAGTAAGTCTGGGGTGAGGCCCAAGCCCCATTTTCACAGACCCCGGACAGTCCTCAGCTGACACCTGGAGCCCCACTAAACAAAGCCTGGCTCCACAGCCCACCTGGATCTCCCAGTGAGGAACACAGCTTCAGGAAAGGCAGGTGTTTTGCAAACTTCTACCTCCGTGGCCCAAGAGCGAGTCTGAATCCTAGAGAAACAGTTTTACTTGCTAAAAAAGCGCCTAAATGCCTATGGGTGGAGTAGCACTGAAAAATCCCATTATTAGGATTTAAAAGCGTGTTTAATTTAAGAATACTTTGGAAGCAAAAATTTAAGCTTTCTCACAGCTCTGAAAAGGACTGAAATACTATGCTACTAATTAGTAATTGTGATGGACCCAGCTGTGGAGATGAAAATTTTGGGCACTCTTTTAGAGCTGCACAATTAGGACAACTCTTTAATGCTCTCATGCATAAAAGCTAGTGGTTTTCTATAACAGCCTTTTTAATTGAACAATGCGCCAGAGTTTCTAATTTCTGGTAACGTACAAGATGCCAAAAATAATTATCTGAAGGAAAAGAAAGAATTTTAATAAACCTTGAAAAATGATGCAAATTCCAGACTTTTTGTATCCCTAGAGCCAATTTTCAATTACCCACTAAGCTGGAGGCAACTACATCAGCAGAGTTTCTCAGCCTCAGCAATACTATCATTCGGGGCCAGGTAATTCTTTCTTGGAGGCGGCGGGGGAGAGGTCCTGGGACTGTTAGCATGTCCCTGGCCTCTGCACACTAACTGCCAGTAGCTGACCCCTTACACACACACACACACACACACACACACACACACACACACACACACACACACACACACACAGCAACAACCAGATATGTCTCTAGACATTGCCAAGTGGCCCTGTTGAGAACCGCCGCTTGTGACCGTGGAGAGTTAAAGTATAATCTTACGAGCCGACCTCTGGGCTGTAGTGTCAGAACCCACAGGGGCTGGCACTCACTCTGCCTCATCAACCCTGACTCCATCCCTTTTCCGCCAACTCTGTGTGGTTCTCCCCTCTGCTTCTATCTCCGCGGGGCTGGCCTGGGGCCCCTGGGTAAGGGACGATATTAATAGCAGAGCAGTTATTTTCTCATGAGCAGGCATAAAGCTAAGCACGTCGTTCCACGTAGCTCTAATATCATGTCTGTGTGTTAGATGTTGTTGTTCCCATTTTACAGATGGTAAGACTAAGGCACAGAGGGACTAAGTTGACTGACTTAGTTTTTTGCAGAGGCAGGGTTCAAACCTGGGTCTACCTGACATTAGGGCCTGCACCTGCTCTTACCACTAAACTACACTGTAGCTTTTCTGAGGTTTGCGGGTCACTCCTCCTGCTTCCATGTGGCAGGATCCCCTGTTACAGTGTCTCCACAGGCCTCTCTTCTCTCTGTCCCCTTAACTCATTCTTCCCGGGGGAGGAGGTGGCAATCGGAGGGGGAGGACCCACTTACCTCATGGGTGAACTGGGAGAAGAAACTGGGCATGCCCAATCCCACCCTTTCTCCTGGGTCTGGGATCTCCCCGCCGGCAGAGGGCACACAGTCTCGACCCGCTCCCGCCATAAAGCAGGGGGCCTGCGTGGGCAGGGGAAGCCTGCATTGTCCAGTTCTGCATGTAAGTGGGTGGTAGGTAGGCTTAATTCTGGGGGCATATTAGGAATCTCACTTGGCTGCAAGTCTAAGCCACACTCTCCAAAGAGTTTTTATCAGTTATAATGCTGATTTTTGGATCTCCATCCTCCTGACTCCTGTTTTTACCTCTCATTTCATTCCATACTGGAGCAGTAAGCAGGGGTGTAATTGTGGAGCCCTCTCGATATCCAATACTGAGCACAATGCCTTGCACATGTACATTCTCAATACGTACAGCAGACCTAGTTATCACAGGCTGGGATCTGACAAGGATTTACTCAGCTCTCACAGAATCCTTTCAGGTTCACAGAGTGATGCTGTAAAACCATGACAAACGCCTGGATTATATCTGCCTCTCTTTTAAACTTTTTAAAAATCAGGTTTTAAATGACTACATCAACTAATGTGCTCCCAGCCATCAACTGGTCCTCCCAATTCCTTGGTGGAGATGCCCAGGGCAAGGAGATGGAAAAGGCACGAAAAGGTTCAGGGAAGGGTTCCATACACAGCTACTGAGAGATGGCTGTGTCTATTCCTCCATGTAATTCTTTTTCTTCCTCTAAGAATAACATTGCATTTGCCAACATTCTCCCATTCAAAATGTTAAAGAAACCATAAGGACAAAGTCCTGAAGACTTACCAATTTTTCCAATGAGATTATTTTGAAGATAGAGGATTTTTAAATCCCGGCACCACTTGTCAATATGTTCTAGTCTTTCTATTTCTTGCTGATGCAAGGAGAGTTCCTCCAGGGAAAAAATTATACAGTCATTGTGCTCGGCATTCCGTCTAATAAGATCTTCCGTGACTGAAAGAAAATTTGTTACATATTATACCTCCATCCCCGTTAATATTAAGTTATTAATGCATTGGTTTTTCCTTGCAGTTAGATGTGAATTCTCCAGGCCCAAGTCATTTTCAAAGGGACAGAGATCAGAGGAGTGCTTCCTCCTGCTGGGCGTTTTTGTGATTCCAGGGTGACTCAGAAGAAAGATGTGATGATACACTTTGTCTTTCTTACACTGGGATCTACACGCATTTCGCTGTATGGATGGAGACCAAGTTAATAGGTAATGACCCTGAGAACGTGGAATCTTGAGGTGGTATCACGTTGAACTGGATGAGACCCACTAAGTAATCCAAGACAGAGGAACCTGCTCCGGAGAGGTTCGGTTGGGCTGACAGAGGGCAGAAATATGAAAGCATCTCCATTCAACAGCCACAGCCATTCAATAAGGAAAGGTTCACTCACTCATTCATTCATTCAACTGGTATTTATTTAACTCGAGTGGAAGAGACAGGAGAGGAACACCCCAGATTTTGCACTGCAATCTTATAAAGCACTTGGTCCGTTTCCAGGAGGCATGAAAGAAGCTGCTCGCAGGAGGAGGGGTTGCAAGAGTCCCCACCCCCTGACAAGAGGGATGAGTAGCAGTGGGCTGGTCTGATGCCACAGGCCAGGACCATAAGATGATGGTAGCACCAAGGTACTGGAGACAACATCTGGTCCACAGTGAGGGCCAAGAACAGGACACGCACCCTCCTTGTAATATGTACTAAAATCAAGGAGGTAATGGCAATGGAGAAAACTTGTATTTTCCAGTGCTATTAAAAATTATTAATCCGTCTGAACCCTCACATTTTAGGTGGAATGTGGAAATATCACATGTCCATCCTACAAGATAATAAAGATTCATTTACTGCCATTTACAAGGTGCCAAGCACTGTCCTAAATGCTATGCATGTATTAACATGTGAGTATGTACAACGACTATTTACCTTTTTCAAATGAGGAATTGAGGCACAGACAGTTTAAATAACTTGCCCAAGGTCTCGCTAGTAAGTGCTAGAGCAAGGTTTTAAGTGTAGGAATCTGGCACCTGACCACGTGCTCTGAACCACTATGCTCCACTGCCCCAAAAGTGAGCAAATAAGAGCCTCTCAAAATTTCTCAAGCTTCCTAAATGCGCAAGCTTCTCTAGCGGAGACAAAGTTCTTCACAGCACCTTCAGCTGCCCCACTTCTGCGCCACATCCTTAAAAGTGAAGTTTGCCTTTTTTGAACAATGTGAAACCATCATTTGTGTGCAGTTAGCTGAACCCTCTGCTACCTCCAGTGGTAGGAGATGGGGCTGCTTGTGGTGACAGTTCTTTGGAAGAAAGACAAGGGAAACGCAGAGGTTAAGAGATTAAAATACCATACATGGGGAATGCTCCTGCCGCTCTAAGCTTTTGTGGCTCCACTAACAGCAAAGATGGCTGCAAACTAGGTCCTGGGGAGGGGGCAGGCCAAAGAGGTGTTAGAAGGCTAATGGGGCAGTCCCACCAGCCCTGGCTCACTGGGATCCCTACTGCCTGCTGCACTCTGCCGTCTCTGGATGCTGCTGCTATTAGGCAAGCTGGCTTGAACAGACTGCTCTATTCAAGGAAAAGAAAAACAATAAACTTTCTGAAAACCAAACTTGCAAGAGAAGCGAATTAAAACTACTCTCCAGAACTCCCACCACCAAAGTTGGTTCTAACAGCTTAAATCAACTGACAATGAATAAATGGGTACAGCCAAGTTGAGGATACATCAAAGCTGCTGTGTAGAGTCAATTACATTACCCGCCTCTGAAGTTTTATCTCCAAGAATTCTCTTAGCAAGGATGCAACACGGGTTAAGGGGTTGGGATGGCACACCAATGTTATTTCATCTAACTTAATGAAATGTGGAAGTGATACACCACTGTGATGAAGACAGACCCTCAGTGACTAATAGTGTATGTGTGACTTAAATGACACAAATCCATGGAGCAGGGATTGGACTTTGGAGGCCTCTCTGCCATTAGAGGTGGGGTCTATGGGCCAGGAGGACGGGCCCTTCCAGAGCCCACGCCCTCTCCTCCAGACCGTGCCGCAGATGGAGAACACTGGAAGCCTCTGCCGAAGGGGCCCCAAGCCTGCCTCCAAGTCCTACGCTGGATGCTTCTCCAGGTTCCTTCCTGAAGGCAGGCTGCACCGTCAGGCACACATCCCTACACCCAGGGGTGTCCAAGGAGCAGCTGTTTTCTGCGAATGTGGGTGGCTTGGATGTGTTGGCTGCAGTATCTACCCTCATACGTGGGCATGAGGGACCAGGATAGAGCCAGGGATGGGAAGAGGAGGGAGGTACGGACGAAGGAGCTGGCTTTCCACAAGCCACCACGTGCTGGCACAGAACCCAAGGAGTTTGAGACACTTATATTGAATGTAGCCTTCTGGGTTGTTACGAAGGTGTACTTGTCAAGGAAGGAAGATGCATTTTATTTAGCAGTTTGATGTATAACTTGATACATGGGCCTCCACTCATATTCTTGCCCCCAATCCCCAGCTGCCCCAGCTGAAGGCTTAGTTGGGTACCCAGCTTGAAGACACAGTCTAACTTGAACCCCACAGAGCTGTCAGCCTCACAGGTACAGTGAAGTCGAATGCGGGCAGGGGAATTCTGATGGCATCTCGTGAAGCATCTGCACAGGCCACGTGGGGCCTCCTGGCTCTCGGGGACACAAAAGGTACCACAGGTTCCTCCAGGTCTACAGACTTGAAGACTTTTCTGATTTACCTAACCCTGAAGACTTGCTGGTCCCTCCAACTGTTGACTAAGTTCTCAATGGTGCCAAACGTCCTTCCTATGTTCTCTGGCTACACCTTTCTTAAAATTTAAGAAATTCTTTTTATTATGCTATTATGTGCATGAATTTGATCAGTTGCGTGCAATTGTCAAATCCTTCCTTTCAGAGGCATGTAGATATTAGGAAGGAATTATGTTGATCCATATCTCCTAATCATGAGAATTAAGATGATAAAAATCACTATTAGTGGAAAGGGGTGGGGAAAGGTGGGGGAGTTGGCATAAATAACAAATTTACACACACACACACACACACACACACACACACACGTGGGAGAGGAGGGGCTCAGATTCACTCAGCACAACAGGGAAGTCTGCCCAACAGCAACAGTTACGCACAAGGAGGATCGATTAAATGAAAATCAAGAGAATCACAGAGGAAGGGAGAACTGTGAAGGTCTGGAATTTCCCAGCAGCCCTTTTCTGAACTCTTCTATGTTAAGCAAACTGCTGTGTGGCACATTGTTTTCATACTTACATATTGTGTAACTCAGGAAACCGCTGTTACACAATACTGCCTCACCTGTGACGGCAAACATCTGTGCAAAAACCAGGGTCCCCAAGAAGAAATGTGTCAGAATACCTACATGGTGTATGGAGATTATAGTGTTTCAGACTTTGAAATGGGAAAACATTTTGTTGTTTTACGTACTATGCAACTTAGACCAAACATTCTTTAACTCCAAGGAGAACTGTTCGCCTTTAGAGAGTCCTACTCTAAATAATACAGCACTGCATTTACAGGACAGCACTCTAGGGACTTCAAAAGGCTTTGGACGCATTAATATGTCGTCATAAGACCATTTCAAGACAGATGGCATTACAGTGCCTATCACATGGTATAGAAGAACGTGCCAAGGTACTTACTATATGAAATACACTTTCACTTCCTCATTTTGGAAAAATTCAAACAGCAAAATACAGGATTCAGATGGACTCTGAGAAGTGTCTCACCTGTACAAGGTCATGACCGACATGTGAATGAGGCGCTTGATGAACGGTACTAACAATTGGAACCACAGATTCGTACTTATCTCCCTAAAAGAATTCTGCTGTGGATTCCAAAGTTTTAACCAAAACTGATGAGCTACACTAGGCTTCTTTTCAATTCCTTAATATGGCTGGGTTCTCAGTAACTTGAGGGAGTTTCAATAAAATGACTTTGCAGGGTAGGGGGGGAAAAGGGCAAGAGGAGAAATTTCTGGAATACTAGAGGTTGTCATGTTGTATTTACTATGAAAGAGATTTCAGTGTATTGAACGAGGTTCTAGAAACTCCCAAAGCCAACAATTTAGTGTTCATCCTTCAGGTTTTATATCATGTTCTGTAAACAACCCTCTCTTTCTTGCTGGATTAGAATAAAATCAGTAATATATGTTTCGGGCAGATTCTGCAGAATTTCTTGAAAGATCTAGTGGATACATATATGAAACAGATTTAACATAAATGAAGGGGTTACAAATAGGTGAAGATTTCATCCTGTAGCATCTGAACTTTTTCCTCTTATTGTTTTCCATGGGCATTTTAAGCAACAGGATTACTCATCTGCCCTGCCTTTTCTTACTGACTCATGGTTATCATGAGTGTTGGTGGCCATACTCTACACCCTGATCCCATGACACTGTTAGAGGCACTCACGCAGAGTGCGCTGTTACAAACACAGACAGGGTGTACGGGGCAAGGACAGAAGAATACAGAAAGTACAGTGAGTACAAAGGAGGGAGTGATCCATGCTACTGAGTGACAAGAAGAAGGTCAAGCGAAGCATCATGGAGAAGAAGTCCGGGCTGGATCTTGAAATGTGAGTAGATATTTGCCAGATAAACAAATGAGGAAAGGGCACCACAGGCTATGGTACGTGCTACTGTGCCCAGTTCCCCCCTTCAGGCCTGAAGGATTACTTCCTGCTGCTGGGAGTTCTGCCAGAAGGCAGCCCTCAGCTGCCCACTGTGAAGTCACCCCAGCTGAAGAAACATCTCAACCAAGGTCATGCCCCTTCCCAGGAAAGTCCATATCCAGTGATCGACTGATGTGGGGCTAAAAGGGCCCAACCCTCTCACCCCAACTTGGGAAAACGCAGAGGTCCGTTCCAAGTTCAGAGCTCCTTCCGATTTCCAGGTTGGTTGGCTAAGGCCTTTGTTAAGATGCATCCCAGCCCTACCTCCCTCTCTTGCTTTTTTCCCTACCCACTCCAATGACACTCCCTAATAAACCTCCTGCACACTAGCCTCCATCTAAAAGTCTGCTTCCTGGGGATACCGGAAGTGGTACACAAAAGCAGGCGTTAGCTAACATGGAACGTTGAATATTTGTTCCCCGTTGATAGTAACCTCCCATGGTGAAGGGTATGAGCGAGATCTCTGGCGCCTCTTTCATAAGGGCAATAATCCCAATATGAGGGTTTTGTGCTCATGACCTAATTATCTCCCAAAGGCCCCGCCTCCTAATACCATCACCTCGAGTGTTAAGATCTCACCATATGAATTTTGGTGGGAAACAAACATTCAATCTATAGCAAATGGGATATTAATGGAAGGGAACACACTGGTAAGTGTGACACATCAGGCATTAGGGAAATATGGGGGAAACTGTAACTTTAAGGACAGCTGTATTGGGTGGCTGCCACTAAACACAATTGACAAGGTAAGGCTGAGAGTGACAACTGAACATTAAAAGCTAGGTGTGAAAACCACAGTACTACACTGATAGCATATAAAGAGGTTTTATCCCTGAAAGCAGAGGGCAGAGAACCAGGACAAGGAAAATCATTAAATCATTAATGATTTAATCTAATCATTAAATCATTAGAGTAGCAGAGCCTTCAGGTTCCAGACACGATGGAGTCACAGGCACAGGATTTACCCTCCAGCCTAAGATAACTAAAGATTAAGACAAAATATAAGAAAGTGATGCTTTTTTAAAAAAAATTGTCATTGGGAACTCAAAACGAGGAAGTATTTTGAACAGAATACAACATGAAAAAAACGAGCATATCAAAATCTGTGGGGTGCAGCTAAAACATAACTTGGAAGAAATTTATAGCACTAAATGCCGATAGCAAGAAAGAAGAAGGGTCCCAAATATCAGTTTCTTCTTTGAGAAACTAAAAAAACAAATTAAACCCAAAGTAAGCATAAGGAAGTAAATAATAGAGGCTATAGCAGAAATCAATGAAATGGAAAACAGAAAAACAACAGAGAAAAATCAATAAAAATACTTTAAGAAAATGAAATTGGTGAATTTCTTGCCAGACTGATCAGTAAAAACCTGATTATAAGCAAACAAACAAACAGAAACACTTGCAGCAAGCTAGGAAGAGAAGGAAACTGACCCAACTTGATAAAGGGCATCTACAAGAGACCTGCAGCTACCATCCTACTTAATGGACAAAGACTGAATGCTTTTCCCGAGATCAGGGAAAAGGCAAGGATAGCTGTTCTCACCACCTCAACATTGTACTAAAGGTTCTAGCCAGATTCTAGCAATAATGCAAGAAAAAGAAATAAAAGGCATCCAGATAGGAAAGGAAGAAGTAGAATTATCTCTCTTTGCAGACGGCATGATTGTCTGTGGAGAATATCCAACAAACTCTACATCAAAAGCTGGTAGAACTCATAGCAGAGTTTAGCAAGTTTGCAGGATATAAGATCTATAATGCAAAAGTCAATTATATTTCTACATACCAACATCATTTACAATGGTGTCTTATTAAAAAACTGAGTTAAATGGATGACAGAATAACGTAAAACTTAAAATTAGGGAAACAAAAACGTAAGAGGAAAGTCTATGTGAACTGGGGTTAGGTAAAGATTTCTTGGATGGCACGAAAAGCAAAATCTATAAAAGAACAAGTTGATAAGTTGGACTTCAAATTTTTAAACTTCTGCTCTTTGAAAAACACTGTTAAGAGAATGAAAATATAAGCCATAGATGGAGAGAAAATATTTGCAAATCATATATTCTATAAAGGACTTATATGTAGAATATATAAAGAACTCTTAAAACAATCATACGAAAACAAATCATACATAAGTTTGAGTGGACAAAGGTTTTCATTTTTCTTTGGTAATATCTAGGAGTAAAATAGCTGGGTCATAGGATAAGAATAAAATTTTCATTAATTTTGTTTACTACCGTTTGTCTATTTTGTTTCCTATTGTCTTACCTTATGTTTTCTACTACATTGATTTTAGCTCTTGTACTATTCCAGGTTTCTATTTATTTCTGGTTTAATTTGTAATCTTTTTCTAGTATCTTAAGGTGGAACCTCAGGTTATTTATTGCCTACGCCCTAATTTCCAGAACCTGGGAATATGTTACCTTGCCTGGCAAAAGGGCAAAGGGACTTTGCAAATGTGATTAAGGGTAAGGACCTTAAGATGGGGAGAGTACCCTAGATTCTCCAGGTAGACCCAATCTAATCACATACAGCCTTAAAATCAGAGAGACTCTCCTGGCCACGTCAGAGATTGAGACGGAAGAAGAAGAAAAAGAGATGCAGAGAATGAGAAGGATTCAACCCACCATTGCTGGCTCTAAAGATGAAGTAAGGGAGCCACAAGCCAAGGAACATGGGTAGCCTCTAGAATCTTGAAATGGCCTTAAGTTGAGAACCAACAATGAAATGAGGATCTCAGTCCTATTACTGTAAGGAACCAAATTCTGCCAACAACTCAAACAAGAAAATGCTCCTCCCCTAGAGCCTCCAGAAAGGAACACAGTCTCACTGACACCCTGATTTCAGGTAGGGTGAAAATCTACAAGAGCATCTACAGGAGTCTGATATAGGGACTCTGTATCAGACTTGTGACCTGCGGAACTGTAAGCTTCTAAATTTGTAGTAATTTGTTATGGCAGCTGTAGGAAACTAACACACCGCTTTAAAGTCTTTGTGTGCTAATTTCAGCACCTCTATCATCTTGGGATCTGTTTTTATTAACTGCTTCTGTTCTTGATCATGGCCACATGTTTCTGCTCCTTGTGTCTAGCAATTTTTAATTGCAGGCTGGTCATTACATTCTTCTACTGAAGCACTGTAGAAAGTCTAGATTATATCACTGTCCTTTAAAAGGAGTAGAACTTTATTCTGGCAGGCAGTGGAAGTACTGACAGAACCTTTTTTCCCTGTTAGGCTTGACTGTATTTTTTGTTAGAGTGGATCTATTTTAGTTTTGAACTTAGCCCTAGAGCATGGCCATTACTCCAAGGCCCAGTACTTACTGCTAAGGTATGGTTTTCTTGGGGGTCTCATATGAATACTTAAAGGGCTCAGCAAGGTCTTTTAACTCCGGATGGGCCAGGACTCCTGTGTCTTCCAGGACTGCCTGATCTCTGGCATCTCCATTCCATACTCTGCCCCACAGTAGGTGATCTCTTTCAGGTCTCTCCAAGTCTTTGCTACACATGTTCAGCCAGCCCTTGCCTAAATCCTATAGTAAACGTCCCCATGAAGTCTTCTTCCCTCCCCCATTCCATACTGTACCTCCTTCTCTGTATCCTACCCCATAAATTACAGCAACTTCTGCAGCTCAGAAGGCTAATTTCTGCCTTAGCTCTGCAAGACCACTACTTTGCTTGAATTCTATCTTCTTTACTGCAAGTAGGAAAGTGCTTCTACAAAGAAAGCTGAGGTGACAGTGGGGTATGACTTCTGCATTTCCCTTCTCTCAAGGAGCATGGTTATGTCCTACTTGTTGTTCCTGCCCAATTTCATAGTTGTCTACAGTGGAAGGTTAAGTCCAATACCAGTTACTCTATTATAGCTGTAGAAAGAAGCCCTAAAATGTATCATTTTTATGACTTAGCACTTTAACCAAGTGTTTCCAATGACCTGTCTCAAGAGAGTGTCTATGGTACTTATTTCAGACAGTTACTGGGAGGATTAAGTGCCCTATGCATGTAAAGCATTCAGCAGGGGGGTGGTATGCTCTCAAAGAAGGACTGGTTAAGAAGAATTATGCACATGTTTAAACTGTTAAATTTTCAAGTGCACTGTCTGAGCAATTTCACTATGACCACTCATACAAACTTAAATGAATATAACAAAGTATTTTAATTTTCTTAAGGTACAGAATATTTGTCTAAGCATTCCTCTTTCAGTTACATCAATGAATAATTACAGAAAGGAAATAGCTGTTCCAGCCTTAAAGCTATTGTCAAATAAAGTCATTAAGTTAAGAACAAAGTTAAACAAATTACTACACTCTTTAGTGACCAGTTCAGTTTGAAAATTAAATTAGGCCCTCCATTAAAAAATAAAACAAATTAAAAACACTCTATCCATAATTAAGTGTTTTGCTTATTTCTTAAACTTTGTCTATGTGCTTGGTATGTAAATATATGCAATTTCTTTAAAGGATGTTTTTCTTGGAAGCCCATCTTTCATCAAAAAGCTTTTCCTTATATAGCTAAAATGTTTGTGAAAAGCACTTAGCGATTGTTCATAGGTGTGTGATGAACAATCCACATGGTATCTAGCAATGTATCTCATCTCAATTTCAAAGAGCTTGAAATTAGTGAACAACACTGTCCACCAAATGAATTAAGACTTAGAAGTATGAAACAAGAGATTTAAAGTATTTGTTATAAGCAGTTGATGAAGTCTACAATATAATGGCAATGAATAAGGAGGATGATTCTAATGGGAGTTTCCTATTCAAGGTGAACTGAGAGGAATTAATATAAAACTGATTTTTTCCACTATGTGCCTTTAAGAAAATGAAGACATTATGAAAGGCCACTGAGCTGGAGCCCCACATTTAATTCTAACCTATCACATAACAAGTGCAAGGTTTGGGACCAGATGCTTAAACTTTCTGCATAACAGATTCCATCTGTATGGTTTTACACATGGCATGGATTAGAGACCACTGAGCACCCTTCCAGGGATAACATCCTATGGCCCTGTGGGTACTTAACTTCCCCCAGCAAATGCATACACAGATCATATCTCCATGAGACTAATCACCCTAATTTGATAGTCACAGTAATACAAAATGAATTCTATATTAAATTTTTGTTTTAGAAAAGAAGCTCATTCTTCTCTAAATCATAATCTACACCAGACTAAATGTGCAAAGAAGAACTAATTCTTTCATGTTCCCCTAGCCACTGCCCCTGGGCTTGACACTGCTCTCCCTGCGCAAATTCTAACACTAAAAGTAGTCTCTTTGACTTTCAACATGAGAACTTGCACTACGACCTCTCTTCTCCTCACCAGACCTTCCCTTACATACAAGAGACAGTGTAGTAACATACTAAAGAAAGCCAGCCCTTTCAGGTTCACATCCCAGATACATCACTTACTGTGTGACAATCGGCAAGTTGCCTAACCTCTCTGTGCTTCAGATTCCTCATCTGCAAAATGGAGGTGACAGTAGTGTCTATTTCATAAGATTTTTGTGAGGACTCCAGGAGTTAACACAGAGAAACCACTTAGAACATTGCCTAGAAGGCAGCAAGTACACGACATACTTGCTGCCATTATTAAGCCATTATTACCATCTTCCCTCAGAAGCCCACGTTTTTTCTCTTGATGTAGACAGTTCAGAACTGTGGAAAGAGCAGTAAAAAGAATCTTGTATCTTAGTCTTGACTCTATAGTGACTGATATTTTTAAGCAAGTGTTTGCCTTCTTCCTCAAAGGGAGAAGCTCCAGGAGGGCCGGCCCACCTGTTTGTTCACCACTGTATCCTCAACGCCTGGCACGGGGTAGGAACTCCAATACAATTCTGATAAGTTAATGATTTAACAAATGAAGGTGGACAAGATTCAGAGACAGAGGGCAAAGGATAATCCACAGAAAAGTAAAAAATGTTGATGAGCAAAAAGAAAAAGAAAAATCTGGGACCACAGTATGGGGATGAGGGGAGGAAAAGTGTGAAAGGAAATAACTGGTTTCCGAACGAACTGTTAACATTTAAAATCACCAGCCCCCTTCCACCACCAGGCTGTCAGCTCTTCCAGGGCAGAAATCCCATCATCCACCACGGTCTCTTGATTTAAAAGTATTCACTATAACACTTTTACAGTAAGTGATAAATTCGGTGGAACTGAATAAAATTGCCACGTGTAAAGGTCAAAGACGGTGTCAATATTGGAAAGGTTCAACCTGGTATAACTGGTTCAATTTAACATAAATAACTGTTAATCCTGCCAACTCAGTCTCTTGGTACATTTATAATCACATTTACAACACCGACTGTCTGTAAACTTCCTATTATCGCCTACGTTTTGGAGGTGAGGAAGTCTCACAGCTGATAGGTGCCGGAGTCGGTTCCCTCAACCACCAGGCTACACTGCCTTCCCAAAGAGTCCGAGGGCTGTGGTTCAGAGACAGCGACTAGCCCACGCTGCAGGCAAGGAGATGCGCGGGCTCGAACCCGGCGTGTCTGACGCCCAAACCCTAGACCTTCCACTAGCCAGCCTTTCCGTCAAATCCAAAGCTTTCCTCCCCCGCCCCGACGCCCACCCCATTTTACAGAACGGGAACCTGGGCCTGGCCGGGGCCAAGCTGTCCCGCCAGTCAGCTGGCGACATGGCACTGCCCGGTCTGCAGAGAGCGAAGGGCTAGGCCGGGCTGTGGTCCCGCTGGCGGAAAGGGGCGCCGAGGGTCCCAAGAGGCCCGGGACGATGCCCAGAATGGGGACAATCGAGGGCGGAAGGTGGGAGAGGGCGCTTACTCCGTCCCATGGCGCCTCTCGGGTTCGCGGGCCCAGGAAGCTCGACCAGGACCCCGAAGGACTCCCTGGACGCCTCCTAGTCTCTCCTCCGCGCGCCCGCACCTGGGAGCCATGGCAACGGTGATTCTACGGCGGCCGCGCGGGGCCAGGCGGGGCCGCGTTTCCCGACTCAGGAGGAGCAAGGAGGCGAGAATGGGCAGAGGAGGAGCTCCCCGCGAGGAGACAGGGGCACCCCGCAACCCAGACCTAGTCCTCCTCCACGTCCCCACCTTCCACCTTCGCGGACTGCCTCCCTTTCCCCAGATCAACTGGCCAGACTAAACAAAGAACCAAGGGACGCTCTGTTTCCTGAGGGGAGCTGCTTCCTAGGCGTGCCTCTTAGCCCGCCCTTTACTTACTTTTTTTTTTTCTCTTTGTATTTTATTATACGCCTTCCGGAGCCAGGAAATCTGGAATCGACCCACACTCCATTTCCCAGAGGTGTGACCTTAAACTTCCTTAACCTTAGTTTCCACCTGTTAGATGAGTGCTAATAATAACCTCCAAGGATCATTGTGAAGCTTTTTTTTTTTTATTTGGCGGTACGCGGGCCTCTCACTGCTGTGGCCTCACCTGCTGCGGAGCACAGGCTCCGGACGCGCAGGCTCAGCGGCCATGGCTCACGGGCCCAGCCGCTCCGCAGCATGTGGGATCTTCCCAGACCGGGGCACGAACCCGTGTCCCCTGCATTGGCAGGCGGACTCTCAATCACTGCGCCACCAGGGAAGTCGCATTGTGAAGCTTTAATGAGCTAATGTGAGTGAATGAAAGACACTTTTTTAAAACAGCAGACTCAGTATTTAGGGAATGGAGCAGGCTACCCAGGAAAGGTGCCCCATTCTTTTGGACATTGGACACTTCTTCATTTTGGGATCTTTTCACTAAAATCTAGGATAAGAGCTCCTTCTGGGAGCAGGGTCTTGACAGATTGTTTGACACTCTGGTGGAATAGAGAAGAGATGTGGGTGCTAAAACAGGGAAACCAGGAATATTTACTTCGTAATTTGTCATGAGCCAGGCTGGGCTGGTTATGCTGTGTCCTTCCTCAACTCAACATCACAGACACCGTTTCTTAGAATCAGAGGACCCGTGGGCCACAGAGGACAGGTGTACAGTGTGCTATGATTGTTACAGTCCACTGACAGGAAGGGAAACTGGGAAATAAATCACAATGTGACAGCTCCTGGTAAAGTCAAGTTCATTTCATTCAAACTGAATGTGGTAGTTTAAAGAGCCATGGTGTGTGTCTGCTTATGCAAATCATTATTCAAAATAGACTTATTTCTTTGGCTCTTGGAAATGTAACAAGATGAGTGGGGCTTCCTGAGAAAACTGCTGCAACATATTCTATATATAAGTAGAAATAAATTTTAAAGACGGTTTTTAAAAATTCCAGGAACAGCAAAATAGGTCTCCTTCTTCTTTTGTGCTGGATAAATTCCAGGGACATTGACCTAGAAAGCTATTGGGTTCTTATTATTTTTACTATTATTATATAATTCAGTATTTTTATGATGTGTAACTGATACTGTGGTTACAATTTCGTTTTACTTTGCATTAATTTTCCTTCAGAAGAATTTCCTCATTGCAACTCTATAACAAGTAAACCAAGCTCCCAAGTTTACCAGCACTTCTACAGTTTCAAGTTCTTCCTTCCCTCCTTCTTTCATCCAGAATTTCCAGTGGTGGATGGAAAGATTTTAAACCTGCCCGGATACAAATTATTTTACATTCCTTCCATTGAAAGGCAGTGTCAATGCCCTTTACCTTGAATCTGGGCATGCTTCTGACCACTTGGACCAATAGGGTACAAAGAAAGAGATGCTCTGTGATTTGCAGAGTTAGTTCATAAAAATCTGCTTTGCTAAACACTGACTTGTGGAGTCCTGAGCTGCCTTATTAGAAGTCTGTCTACCTTAAAGCCACCATGCTGGAGAAGCCAAGTGTAGGTGGCCCCTCCAGCCAAGCCCCAGCCTTTCAGCTCTCCCTCTCCCTGTCCACATGGCAGATATTGAGTGATGCTGTCTTGGACCCCGTAAACTAGACCATCCATCTCTGAATGTCAGTGTGTCAATGCCACATAGTACAGGAGAATCACCCAGCTGACCCCTGCCGGAATTCCTGACCTACAAAATCATGAGATAAGTTTGGGAGTAGTTTAATACAGCAGGAGAGAACTGAAACGGTGGACTTGACTGCTACGAGAAATGGTCAAGTCTTTTCCTTTGTAGTCTATTGGTTGAAGTGGCTGGAAGTACACCAGGATTCAAAGGGTGGACAAGTCCCTTCCACTGCATGTTTATGGGATGGTTTAATGCTGTTCAATTAAATACAGTTTGTTAGTTGCATTTACTTAATTAAAATGTGTTTGATCTGTGCAGGATTTTGTAGAAGGAGATGCCTCATTTAGGTAGGAATCTGGACTCAGTTGTTTCTAAGCATTGTGTGAGCAGTCTCAGTCCTCTGTTCAAATCCTAATACATAAGACACATAAAAGAGGCTCTTCTCTGGTTTGAAGCAGATGACAGTGTCCCTGAGCACTAATCTGATATGAACTGAGACAATTCAATCGGTTATTTGTCTGTGTAGACCTAGGAAAAGAACAGTGTTTGATTTTGTTTGCTTTCAGAGGCTTTTAGAGGCTCATGGGAAATTCCTAGAAGTAGATTTGAAAAACGCAGAGCTAAAGTCTCCCCCTGAATCCTCCAAGGCTACTGATACCCAACTTCCACATGCCCAGATCAACCCACCAGCCCCACTTGGTGTTCTCCAGAGTCCTTCCTCGGTCTAAAATTTCATACCTATGTTTGCTCTTCTTGCTTAACTAGACCAATAATTCTCATCTGAAAAGGGAAACAGTATTAAATACTGGTGTGTGTATTAAAACCCATTAATTAAACTTAAGCCCTTTACTGCCAGAGCAAATGAATATACATCTGTTTGGGTAACCCTTCTATTACATCTCTATGACATCCATGGGAAAGGGTTCAAACCCGGTTAGTCATTGCCGTGAAGAACACAGTCTTACCAGTGACAGGTCACAATTTCTCTCAGAGTCTAAAATATAGAATAAAGTATTTCCTTCATTTCCCATGGGGTCTGCCCCTCTCAGATGGGCACCGTCATGCCCTCTCCCTTTCTGGTTTCCTGAACTGTTTCCTTATTTGCCTCTCAGCCCACCCTTCCCCACTGCCTCCCAGCTCCATCCTGCCATGTCCCTTGGACATCTGTTGTTTCTGGACCTTCCCCAGCTTCAGTGGGAAGAGACTAAGTCTTCCAGATTCTTCTGAGTAAAGCAACTCTAACACAGAGTAGAATCTTGCTCGCACTGACTGTCTCTCATAACCTTATGTTTGAAGTGGACATTTGTTTTGTCCCAGTATTTACCCCTCTGGGTCTTGTTGGAGGGCGATTCCAGGTACGAGTTTCCTGATATAGAAGCCCAAGTTACCCCTACTACCCTTTTGGTTCTATTGCCAGGGTCCGTTTTCATTACCAGCAACAAAGAACCCTAAGTGATATGACTTTGATGCCTTATGATGCTAAAAGATACCGTTCCCATTAGTTAGGACAATAAGCAGAAATCAAAAGGTAAAAAAGGTAGAGAGTTCAGTCCTGCCTCGGTTACCATCCAAAAAGTCCAGTCCATCAGCACACATGTCCAGAGAAGGAAGATGCATTGATCTTAGAAGGCTGGTGACCAAGGTTTCCCCTTGATTAGTCTATTTATTTGCTTCAAGCTCAGGAGTTCTTTCGTTTTCTAGTACTTCCTGGAAGACATGTGCTAGCAGGTGGTGAAGGCCTAAAAAAATTGCATAAAAGAGGAAACTAAAAAATCGTATCCACTCATTTAGTTTTCTCTGAGAATTGGGTAAACAACAGATTTGTTCAGTTTTGGAGTTACAACACCTGGGTCCAGCTCACAGAAAACCTGAGATCCACAAGACTATTATTTGACAACCACTGAGTTCTACAGGGATATGAAAAAATGAAATCCACAGAAATTAAAGCTGTATCTCCAGAAACATTAATCCTGCCTTAATATAATCTACAAGGATAAACTTGATATGAAGCCCCTGGGGAAATTGCAAGTAACTGCCAATTTTGCTAATGATAATAAGTTTATTTTAATTGCTAATATATTCCTAATTACTCTAGTTCTAAAATGTTTACTTCACTGTCAGTCATCTTCTTTGATTTATGTTCTTCGTGAAAAGACTTTGTCAGATCGATCAACCCTTTCCAAGTTGGGTGGCAGCTGCCGAAAATGATCTCACCTTCCTTGTCACACGGCCCTGCTGTGCACCATTTGTCCAAAGGCAGAGAGTGGCCTTTTACCCACAAAATCTTCTAGAACTCATAGCTTCCCATTTCAGCTTAGAGAAAAGTAATGTTTTCAAGGTTTTGCTTACATGAACAGAGGACTGACGCTGTCTTTTCCAAACCCTGATTTTAATATAATCTTTTACTTGACCTGTCTCCTCTTACAAACCTGAATGCGTGTATGTGTGTGTGTGCATGCACGCGCAAGTGCGTGTGTACCCAAATAATTGTTTCAAGAGCATGATGTAGTTGGTATAAAGATTCCTCATCTGGGTGGGCATTAGAGGGTCCCATTAACTCATTATATTTTTGTTGCTGTTAACAAACATGTATTGGGCTGGGCATAGAGTGATGACCGAGACTGAAAGGTTTGACCATCCAGGAACTTATATACACATAGGGGGAGATAGACAATAAACAAGTAAACAAATAAAGACTGCATAAGACAATTGCAGGTGATGATACAGGTTATGAAAGAAAAATGGGAGATGGAGTAAATTCAGAGGAAGGCTACCTGGGTAGTCAAACAGGTCACATTTGGGATGAGCCCTGACCGTGAGGAGGAGCCAGTTATGTGAAGAACTAAAGGGAAGATTTTCCCCGGGAGAGAGAAGAGTAAAAGCTCTCAGATGGAGGAAAACCTGCCCTGCTAAAGGCACGGAGAAAGGTGCCTGATATGATGGGGCAGATGATCAAAGAACAAATATTAAGGGGTAGGTGGGAGGCTAATAATTAGTAAGACCTTGTAAGGAGACAGAGTGTTATTCCAAACATGATGGACACAGAAGCATACAGAGGGAAGACCATGTGAAGACACAGGGAAGAGACGGCTGTTTACAAGCCTGGACCAGATCCTTCCCTCATGGCCCTCAGAAGGAACCAAACTTACTGACACCTTGATTTTGGACTTGTAGCTTCCAGAACAATGAGAAGATACATTTCTGTCATTTAAGTCACCCAGTTTGTGGCACTTTGTTATAGCGGTCCCAGCAAACTAATATAGGAATCAAGGAGGACCCCTGAATTTTTTATTAGGAAAACTGGAAAAATGGCATTTCCGTGAACTGACATGGTGAAGAAGTGGAGGGGCAGATTTGGAGGAGGTGGGAATTAAGAGGTCTGTTTTGCACATGTTAAACTTGAGATGTGTTTTGGACATCCAGGTGGAAATCGTGAGAGGGCAATTGGGTATGTGCACATGGAGCAGAGGTCCAGGCTGGGGAGAGAATTGGAGAGGTCGTGGTTTGCAGAGAGGTTTACACTCACGTGTATGGATGAGACCGCTCTTGGAGTGAATTTTGACAGAGAAGAGGTCCAAAGACAAAGCCAAGAATACCTAAAATTTGAAAGTTGGCCTATGTGGAAGAATTCGCAAATGAGACACAAAGCCAGTGAGGTAGGAGGTAAAGGCAAGTAAGAAAAGTGCTTCAAGAAGGCAGGAGTGACTATGTGAAATGCTGCTATAGGTCAAGTCAAATGAGACCCAAGAATGGACCATTGGATTTAGCAACATTGAAGGTCATTGTAGCTTTGACAGGGGCTGCTGTGATGAATGGGCAGAGTGAAATCCTGATTGGGGTGAGTTCAAGAAAGACTTGGAGGAGATGAACTGGAGATAAATAAGTAGGAAGACAAATCCACCAAGGAATTTTCTACTACTAGGAGCAGAGAAATGGAGGAAGAGAGTAGTTGTAAAGGGTGTGGAATCAAAAGAAGGCTTAATTAAGACAGGAGTTATGACAGCATAACAGAGGCTGCTGCTGCAGAAGAGAGAACGATTCCTGGAGCAATTTCTATGAATACATAAGAGGGGGTGGGTTTCAGTGCATGAGCAGTGAGATGGCCTTAAATAGCAACAAGGACTTTCCATCCATAGAACAGGAAGGAAGAGAGTAGGAACAGATGCTGGTAGGTGGATAGATATGGTTAGCTGTGTCTTCATACTTGTTTCTATTTTCTCCACAAAATAGGAAGCAACGACGTCAGCTAAGAATGAGACTCAGAGAGGATTTCTTGAAGGTTTGAGAAAAAAAGGACAAGGTATGAAATAGTCACCTGGGGAATAGGATAGTCAGTACACAGGGTGGGATAGGATGATTGCCAGACATGACCAAACACGCTTCGAGGGTTGTGATCATGAATTTAAAGAAAGGCCTGGTTGAGTGGTTTTTCTTGAGCCATGTTCAGTTTGTGAGCACACATGCATAACAGATGACTCACTGGATGCAACCAGCGCTGTAGTTTTACCAGGAGAACACAATAAACAGAGGGAGGTGCAAAGGAATGACTTGAATGATAGCTCATGGAATCTCAAGTGGAGAAGAACAAAAATGAAGTCATGGCAGAGGATGAGAGACAGTGAGACACTGTCAGGATCAGTATAATTTGATCCTGTTAGCACTGCAAAAATTGTTGGAGGCGGAAAGATAGTGAGCTGGAAAGATGTTGATAGTTAAGAGTGGAATGTTCAAATTTGAGACTATGAGGGAGGTAATGACAAGGTCCAGGGTTTGACTGTGGAGGGTGTGACTGATTTAAGGTGAAAGATGAGACTGTGAGCACAGAGGCAGTAAAGAAAATGAGTGGTAAGACAGGAAGCACATGAAAGATGCTCAACATCATTGGCTACCACGGAATGCAAATCCACTTCATGGATTTCACTAGGGCATGCCTTTCACCTTCATGCCTTCACTAGGGCATAGCTATAATCAGAAAGACAGATATCACCAAGTGTCAGCGAGGCTGTGGAGAAACCCGAACCCTCACACGTGGCTGGTGGGGATAGAAAATGACGAAGCTACTTTGGAAACGATTTGTAGTTTCTTAAAATGTTAAACATAAATTTACCATATCACCTAGCAATTTTGTTCCTAGATATCTACCGAGGAGAAATCAAAACACGTCTCCCCACAAAGACTTGTATGTGAATTTCACGCAACCTTATTCATAATAGTTAGAGTGGAAATCACCCAAATGTCCATCAGTTGGTGAATAATAAACAAAATGCAGTATATCCATATAATAGAATATTATTCTCAAAGATGCCATTTTTGCTGATGAGAAACCTGAACTTCAGAGAGGTTAGGTGATTTGTCGGAAGCCACCCAGCGCTGAAAGAGAACATAAGTGCTCTGCCTTCTCCCATTGTTCATTCTGCCTCCCCTTTGCAAAGTCACTTCTCAGGATCAACTCTCTTCTAGGGTTTTTATGCTGACTCTGAAACAGAAGTAATAGATAAGAATTCCATTCCCCCAGTAGTATGAAATAATCAAATCAGAGAAGTTCTAAAGCTAAAGTAGAATAAGGCTGGCATAAAGAGGCATCTTGGGAAATCTAGACACAGTCAAATGTTTTTGCCACAATCCATGGACCTCTGGCTTTCTTTCTTTGCACCAGCCCCACCATATTCCTTGCCAGTTCTCCAATGGGTCACGCCCAGCCAACTGCTCATTAAACAATTATTTATTGAACACTTTCTATATGCCAGACACTCTTCTATACACCGGGGATTCAATGAATCCCTGGTCCTCTTGGAGATTCTGTTCTGATGAAGGAAAAGAGGACAGAACAGGGGGAGACCAAAGACAAAAACCAAAACCAAACCAAAAAAACAAAAACCACACACCACAAATGAACAAAAAAGTCGTTTGTCATTCTCCAGAAAATGAGAGAGTCGAGTGACCTGGGGTGGTGGGTGTGCCTGGGGAGAACATTCCGGGGTGGCTGGGAAGTTCTCGCTGCAGAGGTGGTATCTGCACGATGAGGAGAAGCTGGCCTTAAGAAGTTCGGGGAGAAGGGCGTTTCTGCCGGTGTCCTGCAGGTGCAAAGGCCCTGAGGTGGAGCTGAGCTTGTGTGTTATAGGAACAGACATGAGAGCAGTGTTGTGGCCACGGCAGAGCGAGCGGGAGGAAATGTAATATGGAACGGAGTGTTTTCAACAGGAAAGTGAGACCATCTGATGTACATTTTGGAAAGATCCCTGTAGCTGCTGTGTGGAGACTCAACTGTAGCCTGAAAAAGCACAAAGAGGAGAGGCCGTGTAGGAACATTTCTCTGCTCTGGAATTTGTTGTCCCCTTTTCTTTAAATATCCTCTCCCGTTTTCTTCACCTGCCAAACTCATAGTCATTCTTCAAGAATATTTCAGAATTATTCACAATAACCAAAAGATGGAAACGAGCCAAATGTTCATTAGTGAATGAAGGGATCAACAAATGTGGTCCATCCAATAAGATTCAATGGAATATTATTCAGCCATTAAAAGGAATGAAGTGCTGATACACGCTACAATGCAGATGAACCTCAAAAACACTATGCTAAGTGAAAGCGGCCAGACACAAAAGGTCACATACTGTATGATTCCACTTATACAAAACACCCAGAATAGGTAAATCCATAGAGACCGAAAGCAGATAAGTGGTTGCCAGGGGCTGAGGGAGGGGTCATGGGGCGTGACTGCTTAATGGGTGCAGAGTTTTGTTTTGGGGGTAATGAAAATGCTTTTGAACTTGATAGAGGGGATGGTTGCACAACGCTGAGACTGCGCTGAATGCCCTTGAGTTGTACACTTTAACGTGGTTGATTTTCTGTTTGTGAATTTCATCTCAGTTAAAACTTTTAAAGAAAGAAAAGAGCATGTTCGTTTCTTTTTTCTATCAAGCAAGATAAATGTATCCGGACCAACTTCAATTCAAAGGAAAGCTCTGTTGGAAAGACACCAAGGTTCCTCTGAGATTCTAGGAAAGAACTGGGCAGCCAAGCTGGGGAGAGCCAGCAGCAGAATGAATTCAGTCCTCATTCCGGGCTCAATCACATCCTTCCTCTAATCACGTCTGTCCCTGGGAGAAAGAGAATCTGATCGGCCAAGCTGTGTCCTGTGCCTCTGTGTCCTCCAGGGTTTGGGACCAGCAGCCCCACTAAACCTATGGATCGGGGAAGGGGTGATTGAGAAAGATGCTATGGGAACCAGACAAAGGGAAGAAGGGATACTAGACAGAACAAGACATCTGGTATCCACCACAAACACCTCTCAACTCACACTTTCTTTCAACAGCATCTGTCTGGTCAGTACTCACTGAGCATCTCCCCAGCTGTCACTGGCTAGGCACTGGGGATAGAAATGCCCTCCTGGAGCTTATACTCATGAGGAAAGATAGACACTGGATTTATGCCAGTGGGCTGAGAGCTGTGCAGGGGAGTACAGGGGACGCCTGGGAGGCTTTACAATCCAGACAGAGGTGGGAGCATCCCACCCTCGTTAGGGATCCATGGCTACCTGGAGTCCCCTCTGTCTTACCGCCCATCACGTTGATGTCACTGCCTCTTTGTCTACCTCGATCATTGAACTGTGAGCCCTGAGCTGTGTGGTGCTCAGAACTGACACCGGGGCTAAGACTTGAAAAAAAGGAGGGAAGGAGAGAGTGAGGACACAATGATGTACTGGATACACTAGATTTTAATTTATGTCCTGCTTCCCGTTTGATAAAGGGTCTTTAAAACTAACTTTTATTGTGGCCACCTTGGCCCCCACGTTGGCGTAGGGAGTAAGATAACTTTCTTGCAGGGTGACAGCTGATGACACTGCCCTTATACTAAATCATAGCAGGGGGCTGGGCCTGTCATCTGCCGGAGCCCTCTGCTTCCAACAGGGCAACGGCCACACGATTGACCCCAGATGGTGGCTGTTTCCATGTCCAAAGTCCTTCTCTCTGAGAGGTCTGTTTTCATATCTTATCACCCTGGCCACCAAGACATTTTTCTTGGCTCAAAACCAAGATGTTGGCAGTGGCTGTCTTTGGGTTGAGGGATCCTGGGTAGCTTTTTCTCTTTTGCTTATTTGAATTTTCTCTTTTTTTTATTTAAATGAGATGAGGGTGAAGCACTTACAGAATGAAGAAAAGTTAACTGGTTATTTTCAAAGTGAATCCTTTCTCATTCCTGTATATAAGCTCATCTTCTCTTCTTTGATCTCCTCTATGTCAGAAAAGTCATACCACCCCCACTTACCTCCAGACTGTGGAACCACAAGGCATGAACGTATCTGTTTTACGGATGGAGTTCAGAGAAGCTGAGTGGCAGGCCCAACATCACAAGGTCATAAATGACAGAGCGGCCAAGTCCAACCTATGTCTGTCTGACTTCAAAACCCATATTGTCTTTATATCACTGCACTTTGTGTTAAACACGGGAAGAAGTATTTATTCAGCTAGATTGACAATGCCCTTGGCCAAGCCTCAGCCCACTTCTCGCCCCTTTCTTCTACCATCTCACCTACTGACTGAAAAATTCACATGGTCCCATAAGTGAGGAAAACTCCTACCCCTACTACTAATGTTACTACTTCCGTTGGTAGTAGCAGCTCCCACTTTGGAAGAGCTTAGTGTGTATCTAACACTGTGTTAAGCCTTAAGTACTTTGCCTGCGTGGACTCATTTAATTCTCGTAAAAATGCTATGAATTAGGTGGTATTTTATCCCATTTTATAGATGAGGAAATTAAGGCTTAGAAAGATGAAATACCGGGCTCCCTTGGTGGCTCAGTGGTTAAGAATCCACCTGCCAATGCAGGGGACACAGGCTCGAGCCCTGGTCAGGGAAGATCCCACATGCCGTGGAGCAACTAAGCCCGTGCACCACAACTACTGAGCCTGCGCTCTAGAGCCCGCGAGCCACAACTACTGAGCCCGCGTGCCACAACTACTGAAGCCCACACGCCTAGAGCCCGTGCTCTGCAGCAAGAGAAGTCACCGCAATGAGAAGCCCGTGCACCGCAACGAAGAGTAGATCCAGGTCACTGCGACCAGAGAAAGCCCGCGTGCAGCAGCAAAGACCCAACACAGCCAAAAATAAATAAATAAAATAAACAAATAAATTAAAAGAAAAAAAAAAGGCTCAAGGCCAGGGAAATTCCCTGGCTGTACAGTGGTTAGAACTCCGAGGTTTCACTGCCAAGGGCACGAGTTCAATCCCTGTTCAGGGAACTAACAACAACAAAAACAAGAAAAAAAAAAAAGAAGGAAGAAAGATGAAATACCTTGTCCAAATGTCCAAAGTGACAGAGCAGGTAAGTAGCCAGGTCAGAACTTAGCCCCGGGTCCAGTCTCACTCCAGGGCAGGAACATCGAGTTGTTAACTACAGTGCTAGTGTTCAAAGGATGTGATTCAGCAGAGGAAGAACCAAGTAAATGGGGAAGGTGGAAAGGTCTGGAATGTGGTCCTCGATTCTTCCTTTCACTGAAAAAAACAAGAAGAAAAATGGAGCTCCTGGCACTGAGCTTCTGCTACCTCCCCAACAGCAGATCAGTTGCAGCCTGAACTCAAGTTTCACCCACACAAGAGTATGCTGTTGCAATCTGGGTTAGGATGGAGGGTGGGTCGCTCTCCCTCTCCACCAGGCAAATATGAAATGCTATATTTGCATTGAAAATAAAAGTCCTGATATACAATACCAGCCTTTGTCCCCCACCTTGCCTTTCATTTTCTTTGTTTTTATTTCCTTTAAGGCTACAAAAGGATAAGAAAATTTTGGCAAAGTGGTTGCCAGCTTTTAGCATCCACCTGCTAAATTGCCCCACACCCCCAAGGTACCTCGTCTGGTTCTCTAGCAGGTGTCACTTGCAGCTGTAGCAGATTTCACCCAGCAAGGGACAGATGGAGGGGATACAGCCACCACAGCGGGATAGATAATTTTTTTAATACATGATCAGAGCTTCATCAAGGCTTGGTAAGGAAATGTGGCATTGATGCAAAGTATGCCAACTTAGCAGGTGTCTGCTCTGCTGTATTGTATGAGCAATAGCGGGATTCCTCTTGGTGGGGAGGGGGAATGGTTGGCATCCATCCAATGGTAGCACAGGCGGATCATTCTGAGTCATTTTGAAGTAACTACAGTAGAGTTTACTTGTGGGAAATGACATAGGAGCCTTAAGACCTGGGGTGCACAAGTCACACATTCCCTCTGAGATTCACCTTCCTCGTCGTTAAAATGAGGGTCTGGTAGGGTCCACTAGAGCTCACCAAAGATTCACAGGCTTCCCTACATTTCCCAGCCACCCCACCCCACCCCATTGGTGGGGTCATGTGACTACCTCTCACTTCTGGCACAAAAGGGAAGGCATGTGTCACTCTCTTGCCTGAGACAGGTAAGCAGACAAGCTTGGAGGCCATAGATGGCCAATGGCATCATTACAAGATCTGCCTGGACCACATCAGGTGTTACATGGGTTTGACTGTTGTTACAGCAAAAACCAAACTATGAACTACCGTAAGGATTATAGGTAAGGTAGATAAAGCATCTAGCACATAGTAAATGCTCCATCATGAGCTGGCTACAGCTACAGGAGCCTCTACAAGCAGAGGTCCTAAAGCAAACCAGACAGCATTAGATGATTTTTCTCTCCTACAGCATCTTATTCCAAATAAGATGGAATAAGATTTTGGCATCTTAATGCCAGATCTTTCAGGAACTCAATTTGAGAATCTTGAGATACAAGACCAAAGGTAAAGGTCACAGCTGCCCCTGAAAAATGACTCTTTTCATTTAATCTTCTGCTTCATGGAAAGCTTTTTCCTGGGTTAGTATTTCCGGAGAGAGTGACTCAGGCAATATTTGATCTTCAAGGTGCCACGCTCCTCCCCTCTACCCCTTCTCAGCAGTAGGAAGAGTAAGGGCTGTTGGGTCACACAGACTTGGGTTTGAAACCTAGATCCCCTACGTGCCCTTTGTGTCCTTGGGAAAGTTTTGAAACTTTTCCAAGGTTATCTATCAAAAGGTGATTATAACACCTGCTGTATTAGGCAAGATTTTCCAGGGAAACAGAACCAATGGTATATTCCAAGAATGTAAGACATATATGATATACTTATGATATCTATAGATATATTTATAGGTATCTATATCTATCTGCCTATCTAGGGAGATGTTAAGGAATTGTCTTATGCAATTGTGGGGACTGACATGTCCAAAATTTATGCGGCAAGCCAGCAAACTGGAGATTCAGGTAAGAGTTGATATCGTGGTCCTGAGTCAGCAGCCTGGAAACTCACGCAGCATTTGGCTGTTGCGATCTGTAGACAGAATTCCTTTTTCCTCAGGAAACCGCAGTCTTTTCTCTTAAAGCCTTCAACTGATTGGATGAGGACCACCCACATCATGGAGGGTCATCTGCTTTACCTAAAGTCCATTGATTGTAGATGTTAATTACATCCAAAAAAATACCTTCACAGCAACATGTCGACTAGTGTTTGACCAAACCAAGTCATTGATGACTCTATTTATTACTATAAAACTTTTTCAACCCAAAAGGCACTAAGTACAATTGATATAAAAAGTGATATTTTGACATTACCATTTTAAGCAAAGACAATTTTCTCCACACAATTCTCCAGCCAGAGAATGTCATGCAAAACAAATTTGAACCTCAGGCCACATTTGGGAACATATACCAAGCAAGAGGGATGGAGAGGGAGCATCTCCTGTAATCCCCCAGTGCAACTGTACAATTTTTGTGTATTTCAAAGCACTGCGGCGTTTTGCCTTTATTTTGCCCCTGAGGTATTTTTTGTGTGTTATATCTTTATTTGAATTGAAGTTTGAGTGAAAGGTAATCATGAGTGCCAAGATGATTGAAAACTTGGTGAAGAAACTGGTTAGAAAGAAGAAGTTTCTGAAAAATGGCTCTCTCCTGCCTGTTTTCCATCAACCATCATCTACTGTCACCACCTTCTATTAGGCCATCCCTTGGGAAGAACTGAAAACTTTTTCTACATTATGTTTTATGTACAAACCACATTTATTACTTTCAAGTGGGTGCTGATTATGTAATTCCCTTTCTTTGTTCAACTGCAGCGGTTCAGCAAGGGATAGGTACAGGCAGGCAGGCCCAGGAATCTGCATTGTTATAAGCTCCTCATAGAATTCTCTAAGGAAAATTAATGTTTGAGAAGCACTGCCTTAAGGTATAATAAGAGAACACTCATCCAGGTGGTTTGTTCTCTGTCACGTTTCCCAGTCCTTTCCTTTTCAACTGCTTGTGTTTGCAGAGGAAAGACAAATTAGTATTATTTCCATGAGCATATTATCATTGTGAGGCCAAAACTAAGATTTTTTTAAAACCACATAACCAAATTAAATTTTTTTTTCTCAATTATCCACTTGTTCACACTTTCCAATAAAACAGTTGATTCCAAGCAGACTACAAATGGGACAATTTCTGGATATTCAGATTGAAGACATTCATCAGAGGCTCTCCTGAATGGTTGTCAAATTTTGGCAAAACCTAGGTCAGAGAAAGGAGGAGAGAAATGCATAATCCACCCACATACATGAGAAAATGCAGTATCTGCTTGAATTACTGCATGACCACACGCACACACGCACACACACACACACACACACACACACACACAACTACCTTGAATAATCAAAACTAGGACAGTGGTGCCCCAGCTCTTTTTCCTCCTACTAGTTCTCAGTTGTCTCCCCTTCCTGGGACAGGCTACAGAGGTTTTTGTTCCTAATCCCAGCTTGGTACTTAGTTAACTACTATTTTATTTTGTCTTTTTTCTCTCCCCCCAAAACAAGTGCGTTTTCCCCATATTTCTATTCTCTAAAGTTGATTCGTTCATTCACCAACTGTATAAATATATATTTCTTCATGGAGAAGTAGAGAAAAGAGATGTTGCCCATTTTGCTACTATGATGTCATAAATGCAAAATGGACACTTCTTATGCTAACATGTTATTGGCGACAATGGGTACCTCTGATGACCTTCATTTGAAAGGGACCTTCAAACCAATGGTGAGCAGTATAGACAGTCCCCAAACTTGAAGACTTTATATTTAACCAAGAAGGTGGTTGAGTAAGAATTGCATGATGGTATGAAAAGGGATGTGATTTGAGAACTATAAATTGCTAAAGAGTAGGTATCTTATCTAGTCTAACTACGTGCAACGCCGGACCGGTGTGGGAGGGCTGCTCCGTAATGTTCGTTGAACTGAATTCAGTGCTTGTCTGCAATTCCCGTAGTTTCTCCTCCTTGATTATTGGAGGAGACCTATGAGTCGCTCTTGTTAGTAACCATGTCTTTGGCTAGTGGTTTCTGGATATGTTTATATATGAGGAAGAGGTTGCAAAATCTTTAATGTACAGGAGCAGAGCTCTTGGCTCTAAAGGAAGTACTTTAGAAAAGAGACAGCAAATACGTTCAATTCAATGAATATTTATGGAGTACCTACTATTTTCAAGGCATTGGATACAGAAATGAAGTCAATAGTCCTTGTTTTCACAGATCCTGAATGCAAGAGTGTGTGTATATGAGGTCGGTGGGCAGGAAACAGGAAAAAATGGAGAGGAAACGAGAGGAAAACAAGTTGAAGTATGTACACAAGTAATCAAAGAAGTAATCTTTTTCCATAAATGAGGCTGTAGCTGAGAGCGTTTAAGATGGAAATATCATCCTGGTCTTGATCTAATTTCTTTTAAGAGGAGTACAGAACAGTGGGAGATGCCCTTAAAGAAACAGGTGACACAACACGTGCAGGTCAGATACTGGCTTATCCAGACTGCCTTCCCTGCCCACCCTCCTTACCTCTCCTGGTCTAGCCAAACATCATTCCTGATGATCCCATAGCCTCTGTGCTAACTCTGTACTTGCACTTATCGCATTCAAAATGTAATTTCACCTTGCCCTTTACGTGTCCCTCTAATTAGACTCTGAAATCTCGAGGCCTTGGCATTGTAACCCTGGCACTTAATGACAGTGTCTGACCCTTAGCAGAGACTCCATAAATGTCTGCTGAGCATTACTGGACACCCAGTGCAGCACAGAACACATCGTAAACTCTCAATAAAGATTTAGCAGGCTAAGCGATGCCACTTTAGAGATCAAGGGGTAAAGGCTTTAGAAACCATCATTCCAAGACTTTCATAGTTAATGTGCAAAGAATTTCCTGGAGAGGTTATTAATAATAAAAACCTCCTCAGAAATTTGGATTCAGAAGGTCTGGAATCAGGATCCATTCCTCTACTTTTCAAACAAGCTCCCCAGTTGATTCTAGAACAAGTGTCCCCATGCCGTGCTTTGAGAAACTCCGCCCTCATTAAGCTTCCTAAAAAGATGATACTTGTTGCTCTGATTAATTGTACATATTCATCTTACAACCCAAAGAAAACGGATTTCTACTATTCTCACCATCTGACACTTCTGAAAGTTGGGTTACAAACTGACTCTTTGGATGAAAGTCTTTTGTTCAGACATTATAGGTTAGTCCAGTCCTGACCGGTGCAACATCTCAGCCCAAAAAGCTGAGCACACGTGCGAATCTGTGGTTAACCTCGTGTGAGATACACCTGTACACAGCCCTGTAGCTAGAGGGAGAGAAGTGGGTATCTTAGAAAAGTTTTAGACAAATATCATTAATTTATAAGAACTAAAGAATAAGGATTTCTCGGGTGACCTCAGGACCCAATTTTCTAACCATCAGGTTAAATAAAACTTAGCTGTATCAGATGCTCGCCCCTAGAAACCTGGAAGGCCAGGAAAGGAAGGGAAACATCGCTCAGCGTGACAGTAAATCAATGTTGGCTGGAGTCCAAAACAAAATAAGTCTTCACTAAGCCGCACTGTGATTTCAGAATTAACAGAAAAATTTCATAAATAGGGCAACAGGGTGTCAAGAGAGAAGGCCAGTAAACTAATTTGAATTACAGACCTCAGCCTCCAAACTCTGGGAGTCGACCTCTGGCAGCCATATTAAAGTGAGGGTAATTAACACCATCCATCTTGCCAGGGGATGGAGCTTCGCAGGCTGTTTGAGATTCTGTGAGCACCTCACCCAGACCCCAGTCACCCTTCAAAATATGCTGAACTATGGCAGTCAGCATATAGGGGGATCGTTAAGTGGGTGGGTGAGAGATGGTGGAGAAATCACAGTTTGTAACTGAGATCATTTCACGGGCAGTTTGCCAGCTCTTTGGGAAACTCTAAGATAAAAACCTTTTAATATGGGCTATTTATGAAGTACAGTGCTATGAATCTATAAGAGCCCTTTAAAAACTACTTAAAAATTGGAAATTCATATTATTTCCTATGTCTTGCTGCCTTAAAAACTAATTCTATCTATTTTGGTGTAGGAATTTAGGAGACAGGTTAATACTACTATCAGATCTTAGCAGGAATAGAAAGTATCCTTCAGGACAAATAATCAGGACCTTTCTTGTACATAGTTACTGCCGTCCATTACTCAGCAGAAAGCATTCTCAGATATCAGACTGTGGTCGTCTTTACAGATGATGCTAACACAGGCGACACTTACCAAGTGCAGGTGGTGGCTTTGAAACAGTTGGCAAGGCTGAGAAGGAATGACTTGACGACATCTTGGAGGAGAAAGAGAAAGTATTTTTAAATGCCCAAAACTGGAATGAAATACAGGAATCAGAGCAGTAATTTGGGAAACGGTTACTTACAAGCAATGGTTATCACCAAGGAGCATGTGAAGACACTGGCTATGATTCCTCCCAGAAACCATCTGAAACAGCAGGATTGCTCAGGCTTAGCGAACTAATTGTATATTTCCAACACATGAGATGTTCTTTTAGATTTACCATAGATGGATGATTTTAGGATTTACTATAAAACTACAGTAATAGAGATAGTGCAGTATTGGCAAGAGGATAGAGATATAGATCAATGGAAAAGAATAGAAATTCCAGAAATAGACCCATACAGATACAAGTTAAGTGATTTTTTAACAGAGGTGCAAAAGCAATGCAATGGAAAAAGGAGAGTCTTTTCAAAAAATGGTGTCAAAATAATTGTTTAGACACATGCAGAAAAACGAACCTATACAAAGACTTCACACCTTAACACAAAATTTAACTCAAAATGAGTCATAGACTGAAATGTAAACCACAAGAGTATAAAACTTCTAGAAAAAAAAAAAAGGAGAAACTTTGTATGCCTACTGCTTCATAACCCTGACAAAAGAGGGTGTTAAACTTTTGGGTTTTTGTCAATCTGATGGATGATTGTATCACACAGTGGATTTTCTTCTTTTTGAAGAATAATATTTTATAGCTTTTGTGCTCAAAATATGAATATTGAAAGAGATTGCAAATAAATACAAAGACAAAAGGAAAATGTCACCAAAGAACTCCCACCACCCTGAAGCATTCACTATTAAATTCTGACAAATATCTTCTCAGACATCTCTTCATAGGCATTTTAAAAACTTTTAAAAATTGAGCTTTAGCAAATGTACACTAAAGCATATAAAGTGCACATTTTGGGTTTTTTAAAAATATAAACCCTTGTAATCACCCAAAGCAAGAAATAAAATATTTCCAGCACCCCATAAGGTTTCCTTTGTTGATCTTTCCCACTTTATCCCCCCAAATTAACCACTATTCTTACATCTATAGTAACTGATTGGTCTTGCCTTTTCTTGACAATCATATGGATTCTGTTGTCATCTTTCACTTATATAATATCCGTGAGGTTCATCCATGCTGTTGCCCATAGGAATAGTTCTTTTTTAAAAAAACAATTATTTACTTAACTACACATTTTACTTTAGAATAACTTTAGATATACAGAGAAATTGCAAAGAAGAATACAAAGGGTTCCCACATACTCCACGTCCATTTCCCCATTATTAGCATCTTACAGTACATGGTACCTTTGCCATAATTATAAGGAACCAACATCAGTGCATCACTAATAACTCAACTCCACACTTCATTTGAACTTTACAGTTTTTCCCTAATTGATCCATTTTCCAGCATCCCACATAGGATATCACATGATCTTTAGTCATTATGTCTCCTTAGGTTCCTTTGGGCTGTGACGATCTCTCAGACTCTCCTTGGTTTTGATGACCTTGACGGTTTTGAGGAGTACTGGTCAGATAATGTGGAGAGTGTCCCTCAAGTTGGGTTTTTTTCATGGTTAGACTGGGGTTCAGAAGACCCTAGAGGTGGAGTGCCATTCTCATCATGTCAAAGGTACATGCCATCAACATTACTCATCCCTTTTGATGTTGACCTTCATCATCTGAGGTACCATTTGTCAGTTTTCTCAACTGAAAAGTTTCCTTTTCCCCCTCTTTCCAAACACTACTGCTTGGAAGCAAGTTTCCAAAGGTAGCTCAAACTCAAGTGATGGGGAGTCAATTTCTCCTCTTAAGGGAGGAGTTTCTACAGAAATTAACCTAAGAGGAACACTTTATTAATAGTCCTGTGAAATAAAGAAAAGTTTCCATGATCAGTAAAGTCTGGGAAAAGCTAAGTTAAATAAAGCTAAACAGGTTTCTTCACCACATTATTTCACTGAGACTTTATTATGCTAATACACATTGTGATCCTCCAACTTGGGACATATAATGCAGAATTTTGCAAATGTATTTTTAACTACAGGACTCCCCCCAACCCCTTTGTGTTCTTCTGGTTCCATTATGATCTAAAAATACTTCTCAAATCTCATAATTATCTGGGAAGCTGTTTTAAAGTACGGATTCTCACTCGATCTAAATTGGTATCTCAAGGGATGGGATCCAGGGCTTCGTATTTAAAAATACAACTCCCCCAAGTGGTCCATGGGATGTGAGATACTTGATCGTCAACAGGAGGGACTTGAGAGGAAGCAGCACTTAGTGACTGGAGTTCAAGAACCACAAAGACCCCAGGAGGTACCATTCATCCCTGTTTCATTGTTTCAACAAATATCGATGAGGCCCTAGCACAGTGTCTCTGTTCTCAAGGAGCTTGCAATCTTGTAGGGAAAGATGGATCATTAGCATTTAAACAAGTGAACACATAATAGGTCAGGTGGTGATAAAGGCTCTGAAGAAAAGCCAAGTGAGATGTGTGTGATAGAGAATGGTATTCTATTTATACAGGGTTGTCAGGGAAGGGCTCTCTGACAATGTTTGTGACATTTGGACAGATTCCAGAAAGAATTAAGGGCACAAGTTATTGTTTCTCCAGAAAAAAAAGACTGTAGTAGGCAGAATAAATAGCAAGTGCAAAGGCCCTGAGGCACAGGTGGGTTTAGCACAGATGGGACTTGATCACCGCCCTGGAGACTTGGGCAAGAAAAGAATAAGAAGGACACACTGGACAGAGGGTAGAACAGAAATGTGCCTATAACCAGGCAAGAGCGTTATGTCCTCTGAGATGCTGAGGAGACATTTTATGTGAGGATATAAAAATATAATGGGAAAGATGGAGCCCCCGTGGGACTCGATTGTGGGGACTTCACATGCCCTTGAACTCCAAGTAGGGTTACTTAGACTGTATCTGTAACAGGGAGTCACTGAGGATTTAAACAAAGGATAATGCGTGGTAAAAATCCAACTTCTAGCAAGATCCACTGCCTTTGGTATGTCTTGTGAGATAATGGGAGGAGGGAGGTGATAGATAAAAAGGCAATGGACAGACAAATGAACAGATCTTAACCACAGAGCTACCTAAAATGCTTTGCGGAACAAGGTAAGGAAATCATCAATCAATTACAGCTTCATTAATTATGAAACGCAACCACATAAACATAAAATCTGAATTACCTTGCACAGGCAAAGATAATTAAGCATGCAGCAAACAGAGTTGCTTGAAAGGAGACCTCTCGTAACAAACTGGTTTCTAATAGGAAAAATAAAAAGAAATGAATCAGAAGTCAAAAACATGGTTTTCAAACGTATGTCAGCTCAAGTAATTTGTCATAAGTAATAAGATAAAATTATCAAATGTTGTACAGGGCCATTCATTACAAATTTCCTGAAAATGATCAGTTTTGTCCTATCACTAAAAAAATAAATGATTACATTACATAAACAGTTTGGGGCTTGCCTTTTACTTTAGTGCTAGGGAAAGGCTTTTTAGAATGTATGCTAATGTCAGAAATCTAACTGGGATGATATTGATAATAATATTAATGCCTCAAATTTGTGGAGTGACTTATGATTCACAAAGAGCTTTCCTACATCAGTTCATTTCATCAACACGACAAAAGCGTGAGGTGGGAACCATTATCACAGTTCTGCAAATGAGAAGACCAAATTTCAAATGATGAAATTTGTCCAAGGTCACACAGCTATGAGGTGCCAGAGCGAAGATTGAAAAACCACATCTAGCCAGAACACCATGTTTTGCCTAAAAGGGGGCAGGGAAAGAGAATGGCAACTTGGCATGCTGGGAGTCTCTAAAGGGCAAAAAAAGAGAATAAATATTCTGAACTATCTGTCCTTCTGAAACTCTTTGCTATCGTAAAATATTTCAGTGCTACCAAGCCACAGTGGAAATGACTGCAAATCCTCCAGAAGTTATAAATGGAAGAGTTAAACCAGTTGTGACCCTGAGTATTATTCTAATCACCTAAAAGAAACCAGAGCTAGTTTAAGGATTGCCACATAAAGATCTAAAGGAAAATAGAACAAACTTCAGCTTAATCTTTGCCAAATGCTTCAAAAGCTCAATTTTTGTTTAAATAGTTGTTTAAAACTTGGAATGACTTTGAGCTATGAATGTGTTTATTTTTGCCGTTTGTGCTCTGAATGGAGATCGAGTCAGCTAACAGAAACCTACTTAGTCCATAATGCGGGCAGAACACTGGAGACTGGCAATGCAAAATATAGCACTTGTGAATGACATCACTGCAAATGTACAGTATTTCATGTATACTGTGATTTAAATAAGTTACTGTGGGTTCAGTTGAACACTCAACCATCCTTCTAAAGTGTGTTTCTATTCTTAGCTTCCTCTGATTTCAAGTAGAATTTGAAACCCATTTTCTCACAGAAATAAGTCTAGCTTGACTGCAAAGGTCACTAGACTTGAATACTGAAGGAAAATTGGGTTTAAATTCAAGTTCTATAAACATATGCATTGTGTGATTGTGGACAAGGTGTTCATTGATTCATTCCATCAGTAGCCGCTCACTTAGCATTGATTTTGGCTTAGTTCATGTGTAACCTCCTTCAAGAAGCCTTCCTGGATGTCTTCAACTCCCCTTTGGCCCTTAGCTTCTCCCTCTTTATAATCCCATTATACCTTATGCCTGTCTCCATCAACAACCTTTTCACACTGAATTAAAATTGCTATCTTCTTTCTCTATGATTCCCCACCAGACTATTGAGAATAGCCAGCAACTATGTGCTGCTCTTCGGTGGCAGTGCCCATATTTTCCTTGGGAAGCCCTCTCTCCCCTTCTCCTAGTACATGGTGCCCATGGACAGACTGATTTCCCTCCCAGTCTTTGATCCACTCCAAGCTATTTGGAGCTTTACATATTTATTGACAAAGGGATTGGTTTTACCATATAAATGGGACCCTTCCAGAACCAAGGAAGCCTGCCCTTTTGTCCTAACTTGAGAAGCCAATAATCTCCTTCTGCTGGCCTTGAACATGGAAAGTTGTAGGTACAGAGCCAGCAGGAACTACCATGGAGTAGTAAGTAGCATTTTAAAGAGTGAAGCTGACACAGAAGAAAAGAGACTTGTAGAGACTGACAGAAACCTGAAATGTTTGCCTGGAATTTTTAATAATATGAAGCAATACATTCAATGATTGATTAATCCATTTTGAGTTGGATTGCCATCCGCTGGAACTCAAAAAGCCCTGAGTGATAAAGATGATGCCATGCACGCCTTTATCCCTAGCATATGAACCATCACCTGAAACAGCCTGCACACTCAAAACCTACATGCGAAGGAGATAAAATAGAATCAAATGGAGACCTTGTCGACTCAGGGCTTCATAGACAGGTGAGGCAAAGGAAGATGGCGTCAACAGAGAGATAGATACACGGTGCTGGTTGCTATGGCATCTCAGGGAAGCCAAGTGTTACCTCAACTCCGCAGCAGGGGGCAGAGAAGGCCCCACAGAAGCGGTCTCCTCTGAACTGTACCTTGAAGAAAGAGTAGGGGTCTTCCAGGTATAGCCCGTGGGAGACATTCTAGATACAACAAAGAACATGTACAGAGGCTTACTTGACCTGTCAGAACTTGAGTATTCTTATCTGTAAAATGGAGATAGCACACTTAACTGGTCCACCACAGTCATGGAGCCTGTGCTCTGTGCCAAGCACTACCTGGGTAAGTTTAAAATCTACAAATGCCTAAGATATGGTGCCCATCCTGAAGGAGCTCACAGCATGATGGGTGAGATACAAAAGTAAACATGCAAGAGCAGTGCAGGAAATGGGTATGGAGGAACACAAAAAGGGGTCACTTAACACCTCTTCCTCGGAAAACAGGGTGGACTCCCTGGAGGAGGTGGCTGTGAAGCCTTAGTAGGTGTTGATCACCGGGGAACTGTCTAAAAAATAAACACTGCTTTCTCTGTCATCCCAACACCTTGAAAGGGAACTAAAAAACCCTCAACACTTATCTAATAGCTGCACTGGGAAGAAAATAAAGCAGAGCACATTGGTCTTTGGGAGTAGAAGTGGTCAGTGAAATAAATATTCATGATTTGGGGAAGGCAAACAAAGAGAAGATATTATTTTTCTGCTTAAGCTCAATCTTATGTAATCATAACGTCACATTTTGGAAGTGCTTAGTCTACACGATGCTAAGTGCTCGACACGGATTATTTTAGTCATTTACAAGGTAAGCACTATGGTTGTCTCCATTTACAGATGAAAACGTGAAATTTTGGAGGGTTGGGTAAACAGCTTCTGAGTTCCAGCCAACAAATGGGCACTGGGCTTTGAACCCTGGCAAGCTGAAGATAGAGCCTTGAGGCGACACTGTGTGCAAACATGATTAATCTGATATTAGCAAGCTAGAGATTAAGGGAGATGCTTGCTGAATTTATTTCAGATTTACTCCTGACAGGAAATAACAATGCCTTGATATCTTTTGACTTTCCTTGATGGGGGCATAGCACGAAAGGACGTTCTTTTCTTTCTTCCCTTCATTTCCTTCTTATAGAGTATGGCAAATGCACAGCTAAGCGTGAAGATGATAACAGTGTGCACCTGTGTACGCACGACTCCGCTTTAGCCAAGCTTAACATTTTGCCAAATGTCTTCAGGGTTTTAAAAAAATAAATAACACTGCAAATCCAGTCCTTCTGGTGCCTCAAAGATGACACCTCCAAATCAGTCACCTTCTCTGCGAATGCATCACATGGGCACAGGCTGATACCAGCGCCTAAGGGGACATTAGTCACCTCTGGGCCCTGAAAGGAAGAATTATTTGGGTGTGGCAAAGATTTAAAAAAAAAAACAAAACTCACTTGGATGATCCAAAATGTTTTCCTGGAAAGGTTCAGAAGCTGTGAACTGGGACCGAGGAGGCAGGTTGTGGGAGTTTTCTCCGGGACTCCGAGAGGTGACATGGCTGGAAAAGGAGGCTTCCACAGACTCTGCATTTAGCTTCTCCGACTCCCAGTTATCCATCAGTGAACAGTCCAAACCACCTCCTGGAAGAGCAGAAGGGATCAGTGCTTGTGTGTGTTTGGGTGTGTGTGTGTTTTCGGTGACTAATGGTCATAACAATAGTCTCAAGAAGGACAGAGAATTGGAACTGAACGAGCAGAGATGTTTTTTTCCTAACCTTTATTTTCATGGCATGTCTGGATCATAAAGTGACTAAGGCAGCCCACAGGTGACAGCCCCAGAGAAGATGCCAAGCCAGAGTTCCGGAAGGGGAGCCAGGGTAGAGGGGAAGGCAAAAGCTTCATGAGCCCCAGGGCGGGCGGATCCGTTGATCCATTCAGTGCAGAATTATTGTATAACTGCACACAGGACACAGCTCAAGAGGCTGGGAGTCAGAAGCCAAAGTCGATACTGCTGTGCCCCACTCACAGTTGGAGAGGGACAAGCACACAAGCCCACAGCTAAGAGGCAACGAGGTCATTGCTATGTGGAAACCTGGCAGAAGGTGTCCAGATGGAGCCTAGGAGGGAGTGTGTGAGTGCTGAAGTGGAAACTTGAAGGATGAGTAGGAGTGCTTCCAGAGAGACAGCAGGAGGAGGGCAGGCCAGGCAGAGAGGAGAAGGAGGGAGAGGGGAGGGGAGAGGAGGAGGGGGAGAGGAGAGGGGGAGG